>NC_061121.1:108520145-108820145 GCF_002878395.1 Capsicum annuum | reverse complement strand
TAAGCTAAAGCATCTCCTGAGCCATTTTTTTCTTATTATTCTCAACGTAAGAAACACTACCCATGGAGAGTCGACTGAGAGCATCAGCAACAACATTGGCCTTGTCCGGATGATAAAGAAAACTCATGTTGTAATCCTTCAAGAGCTCTAACCACCTTCCCTGGAGAAGATTGAGATCTTTCTGGGAAACGACATACTGGAGCGTTTTATGGTCTGTCAAGACATCTACATGAACTCCATAGAGGTAATGCCTCCAAATCTTTAAGGCAAAAACTACCGCTGCTAATTCAAGATCATGAGTAGTATAATTCTTCTCATGTGGCTTTAACTTTCTAGAGGAGTAGGCTATGACCTTACCATGCGGTATGAGGACACAACCTAAACCCGCTCTGGATGCATCATAATAGACTACAAAACCGTCTGAACCATCTGGAATACCTAGAACTGGAGCAGAGGTGAGTCGAGCCTTTAACTCTCGAAAGCTCTTCTTGCATAAATCTGAACACTGAAACTTAATCTTTTTCTAAGTTAATCTGGACATGGGAAATGCTCTAAAAGAAAATCCCTTGACAAACCTTCTGTAATAGCCAGCCAAACCTAAGAAACTCCTAATATCTGATGGAGATACAGGTCTAGGCCAGTTTCTTACTGCCTCGGTTTTCTTAGAATCCACTTAATGCCATCATCGAAAATAATATGGCCAAGGAATTCTTTTGATCTTAGCCAAAATTTTCACTTGCTAAACTTAGCGAATAACTGGTGATCTTTTAGAGTCTGAAAAACAATCTTGAGATGGTCTGCATGATCACTCTCTGTGCGAGAATAGACCAGAGTATCATCTATAAACACTATGACAAACATGTCCAAGTACTTCTTGAACACAGGGTTTATCAAATCCATAAAGGATACAAGGGCATTGGGAAGGGCAAATGACATGACTAAAAATTTAAAGTGACCATATCGAGTACGGAAATTTGTCTTTTCGATGTCACATTCTCTATCTCTTAGCTGATAATAGCCTGATCTGAGGTCTCTCTTGGAGAAGTAACTGGCACCCTGAAGTTGGTCAAATAGATCATCAATCCTGGGAAGAGGATATCTATTTTGACTGTGACCTTGTTGAGTTGATGATAATCAATACACATCCTGAGAGAACAATCTTTCCTGGGCACAAATAATACTAGCACACCCCATGTGGAAATGCTGGGTTTGATGAATCCCTTATCTAAGAGATCCTTCAACTAATCTTTCAGTAACTTAGGTTTTGTCGGTGCCATTCTGTATGGCAGAATAGAAATAGGTTGAGTATCTAGAAGAAGGTCTATGCCGAAGTTTATTTCCTTTTCGAGGGGTATGCCTAGGAGATCTTTGGGAAAGACATCTGAGTATTCATTAACATTAGGGACTGTTTCGAAGCTGCGAGATTCAGAGCTGGAATTTTAACATGCTCGAGATGATACACACACCCCTTAGAAATCATTTTCCTTATCCGAAGGTAGGAAACAAGTTTACCCCTAAACACTAAAATGCTACTCTTCTACTCTAGCACGGGTTCATTTAGGAACTGAAACTAAACTATCCTATTTTTTGCAGTTGACTGTGGCATAGGAAGAATGAAGCCAATCCATGCCGAGAATGACATCAAAATTAGTCCTCTCTAACTCCACTAAATCTGCCAATGTGGAATTCTAAGATATCATAATTAGGCAGTTCTGGTATACCCGTCGGGCCATGATGGTTTTACCCACTGGGTAGAGACTGAGAAGGGCTCTACTAGGATTTCGAGATTGATTTCAAAATCACCTGCTATGTATAGAGTAACAAAAGACAAAGATGCACCTAGGTAAAGCAAAGCATAAACATGAACATGAAAAATCTATAATGCACCAGTAACGACATTCGGATAATTTTCCTGATCCTGCTGAGACTGAAGAGCGTAGAGTCTATTTGGTGTTGCCCACTGGTAGCACTGGAAATGGTACCCTACTAGTTCGGTCTATTGGACTGAGCGTAGAATAATTTTGCTGACCCTGAAGACTTGACCGCAGACACTTCCTAATTCTGTGGCCTGGTTTACCACAACGAAAATAGATATCACTACCAGCTCTACAAATGCCCCTGTTGTTCTTACCACAATCTTGACAAAGAGGATTCGTTCGAGCACTGCTAACACTACCCTGAGATTTAGAGCCTGGCACTTTGTCTCTATTGTCGTATTTGAACTTTGGCACTGGAGCGCTGGCAGAGAAAGGAGATGGAACAGCTGACTTGGAGCGAAACTGCGAACGGTTTCCTCCATCTAACTTGGGTTGTGCAAAGTTGAAATTACCTGACCTTGCTTTCTTGTTTTTCCTCTCCCTAGTCTTACACTTCTGCTCTTCTACTTGCTGGGAATGGGTCATGACTCTTGCTAAGATTATATCACCGATTAGCATCACAGACCTATACTCATTTACCACACTATCATTGACCCCTGACATGAACTTGCTCATCTTAGCTCTATTTTCTGCAACTATATGAGAAGAATACCTGGCTAACTGAGTAAATCTGAGAGAATACTCACTAACCATCATATTCCCCTACCTGAGGTTGATGAACTCAAGAACTTTGGCTTTCCTCAGCTCTTGGAGAAAGAATCTGTTTAAGAAGGCTGTGACAAATTCCTCCGACTTGATAGGGCCTAAATCATCTAACCTCTTAGAGTTCAATTGTTTGTACCAATTATGACCACCATCCTATAACTGGTAGGCGGATAACTCACAACTCTCGATAGAAGTAACACCCACGATGTCAATGACCTTCTGAACTTAGTTAATGAACTCTTGAGGGTCCGTATTAGACTTAGACCCATGGAAATAAGGAGGGTTCATTCGGGTGAAGTCTCAAGCCCTAGCTGCTTTGGGAGTAGCCACTGGATTTGCTGGATTGACTGGTGGCTATTCATTCTATGCAGCCATGGACTAAGCAAGTATGGTAAATGCGGCTCTAAACTCTGCATGGGAAACATGTTTGCCTAAAGGATCTTCGGGCTGAGGAGCTGGCTAGTTTCTTCTCTTTGTGTCCATGGTCTGGAATAAGAGAAGAATGGATTATACTTAGATTTTAACTTGTGATTTTGATCACTAGCATGACATAAATAATGAAGAAAGGGGACTGTTCCTAAAATATCTTATAGCCTTCCGCACATAAATGTGGTGTGCAACACACCTATGTACAAGACTCTACTAGATGTGGCCTTCAGACTTCCTAGGACTCTATTGAACCTTAGGCTTTGATACCAAGTTTGTAACACCCTGATTTGCTGAACTAGAATGCTACGCAGTGCTCATGTCCCCGAGGGACCACAAGCTAACCCACAAATAAAATTTGTACCTGTATACTGCAAATCATAATATAATAATGCAGAATACAAGGAACAATATGGCCATAAGGTTCAACTGAATAAAATTATGTGGGCAAAAATACTCAAAACAACTAAATCTGAACGTAAATCTGAAAGTAAGTCTGAAAGTAGATCTGAAAGCCTCTAAATTATATGAATAAGGAGTTGAAGGAACATGTCTCCAACTAACTCCGTAAAACTGAACTAAAGAAGTAAATAAATGGTTCAAATTATATTGTCCTCGAATTAATGTGGACTCACTGTGTCTCTGTGACTAGAATGCTACCGCTACTGCTAGGCTAGAGCTCGTGTCTTGAAACCTATGGTGTAACATGAAAAGAAAGGACCATAGCAGAAATGTGTCAGTAAAACTGGAATACATAGTATACGAGGAAGTTAGGCTGAACATAGATAGTTTCATGCATGAGCAACACTGACTCACTAATATCAACGTGGGAGTGCAAACACACATATATAGAAACTGGGATCATGAATATGTGATAGCATGACTTGAAAGCTAATATATGGTTTACTGATAACTGTCCTGACTGATACTGAAACTGATAGCATGGATGACTATATTTGACAGTCCTATGTATATATTAAAATCTGAAGAACGCCATGAGTTCTTTTACTGAGACTATTACTAAAACTATTAACATGGACGACTATATCTGGCAGTCCTGTATATATAGAAATCTGAAGAACACCCTGAGTTCTTTCACTGAGACTAATACTAAAACTGTTGAAAGTAGTGTTTAACCGACATGCCCCATATATTCCATTATGGCTTAGTTGGGTTCCAATCTCTGCACCGACTGGAGGGGTGTCAACACCATATCACTGGTAAGAACAGCTGTGAGTGACCCTTATCTGGCGGGAACTCAATGAGAATGATGGGAACCCTAAACTGATGGGTTAAGCCACCTCATCAACCCTAAGCTGACGGGTTAAGATGTGTCAACCTACGCAGGCTATGTAGTTCTGAAACACAAGAATTGCTACTAAGAATCACAAGGGAATATCATGAATCCTTCACTCAGTCACAATTTAGCTATATTGCATAATTTCTAGTTCCTTAGGCATTTTATCAAACACCTTACATGTACATCTTAAGCATAGGTGAAATCATCAAATTATACATCAAGAACAACCAAATTTACATGTTTCCAACTCATATGATATCATGAATTCACAAAAACATATAAAGATTCCATCTTGGGAATCACCCAATATGAACAACATGATCATCAACACCCAACGATATAGAATCATACTTTATAATGAAAAAGAGGAAAACAAACAAGCATCAACATGGGTATGATCATATCACTGCAATCAACCATGCTTTTGTATTTTAAATATTGATTCTTGAACTCTATGAACGAATTGAATCAATATATGAACACTATGCATACCTTAGAAGGGAGATTCTTGATGATTGACAGAGGAATTTCCTTGATATTGGATCTTCAAGCTTAATTATGCAACCCTAGTTGTTTTTCTTCTTTAGTGCTTTTGGATGATGAGCTTTGAGATGAAAATAGGGTTGTAATATGTTTAGAAGATATATATTTCGTAGGGTTAAGTTTAGGGATGTGTTAGGAGTATTTAAAGACTTAATTACCTTTAAAATAACTCAAGACGGAGTGTTTTTGACACTTGGAATTGACTTAGGCGGCGCCCAAGTGATTGCCTATGCTTGGATTGGGCAGTGCCTAACCAATCGCCTATGCTTGGGCTAGGCGGAGCCAAACTAATTGCCTATGCTTACTGTCTCTCAGGAAAATGGGCATAACTTTTTGCTCGGGTATTGGATTAAGGTGAAATTGGTATTGTTGGAAAGATAAATCGATTTTCTACAATTTGGTTGGTATAAATCAGCCAAAACAGTAAATTAGTATCGAGTTATACTCGTTCAAAGATGACCCTTGCAAAATCAAACACTAAAACTTGATGGATTCAAAAACTCTTAGCTTTTATTACCCTGAGTGACTCATATGAACATTCATATTGCATCATAAGCTATCCTACCACTAGGATATTCATTATAAGTCATGTACTCAAGTATGAATCACATGATAGGATATTTTACACGTAGGAATACTTATTCACTTCCTTGCTTAGAAAAATATGGGGTATTACAATATCTCCCCCTTGGGAACATATGTCCTCGAATGAGAATTTATTGAGAAGGGATACAAGACTATAGAACCTGAACTGGACATGAAGAACTGAAACTTGATCTCATGACTGACATGCTAAACATACTGAACTCGTGCATATCTAATTCACGAATAACTGATACATAAATGCATAACTGAGTATGAAACGGTTAATAGGTACCAAGTTTCTATTGGAAACATAAAAGTGAAACTTAATAAGATTAAACAGAATTGTTACGTTGAGCTTGATATGAATTGGTGGGGAAGAGGTGAGGATACTTTGTTCGTATATCCACTTTTGTTCCCCAAGTAGCTCCCTCATGAGACTAATTTCACAAAAGAACATTGACTAGAGGGACTTCTTTGTTCCTCAATATACGAGTCTAAT
This sequence comes from Capsicum annuum, assembly GCF_002878395.1. Classification (NCBI taxonomy): domain Eukaryota; kingdom Viridiplantae; phylum Streptophyta; class Magnoliopsida; order Solanales; family Solanaceae; genus Capsicum; species Capsicum annuum. Next base: position 108,814,210 of record NC_061121.1, on the reverse strand, counting down.
AATCTAAGATTTTGGCTGGAATCTCTTCATAAAAGAGGTCGTTCCGAATGTTGATGCTCTGAATAGGGACAACAACTGCAAGGTCACCTATGCACTTCTTTAGCAAAGATACATGGAAGACTGGATGGACTGAGGCTAGATCTGAAGGCAACTCAAGCTCATAAGCTACCTTGCGGAAGCGACATAGAATTCTGAAGGGACCGACATACCAAGGATTGATGTTTCCTTTCTTGTCGATCCTTTTCACTCCCTTCACATGAGAGATCTTAACATAGACATAGTCATTGACCTCAAACTCGAGATCCTTTCTACGAACATCTGCATAGCACTTCTGTCGGCTCTGATCACTTGAAGTCTCTCTCTGATCAACTGAATATTCTATAAGGTGTTGAATACTATGTCAGGAACTATAACTAAGGCCTCACTAACATCGAACCAACAAATTGGAGATCTACATCTCCTACCATAAAGAGCTTCAAATGGAGTCGTTTGAATACTAGAATGATAGCTATTGTTGTGTACAAACTCCATCAAAGGAAAGAGGTCATCCCAACTTTCCTTGAAGTCAATTGGACATGCCCTTAGCATATCATCAAGATTTTGATTGATCCACTCTACTTGACCATTTGTCTGAGGATGAAATGTTGTGCTGAGATGGAATTGTGTACCGAGACCCTTTTGGAATACTTTCCAAAATTGAGAAGTGAACTGGGTACCTCTTCTTGAGATAGTAGATAGTGGAACACCATATAATGTGACTAACTCCCTGATATAGAGTTTGGCATAATCCTCGGTGGAATAAGAAGTACGAAAAGGAAGGAAATGAGCTAAGTTGGTTATTCTATCTATAATGACCCAGACAGAATCATGCTGATAACGAGTTCTAGCAAACCTGTCACGATATCCATGTTAACTTCTTCTCACTTCCAAGTAGGAATGGTGAACTCTTGCATAGAACCCTTAGGTTTTTGATGCTCTATCTTAACCTGCTGATACATATAGCACTTAGCCACAAACATTGCAACATCTCTTTTAATCGCACTCCACCAATAGATCTCCCGCATGTTGCGGTACATCTTAGTGTCCCCTGGATAAATAGAGTATCACGAACTATACGCTTTTGCAAGTATTCGCTGCCTCATTTCATCTACACCTGAAACACATAGACGACCCTGACAACAAAGAACACCATCTCCCCCTTGGGAGAAAACCTTGACTTTCTTATTCTGAACTGACTCTTTAAGCAAGAAAAGACTAGGATCCCTACCTTGTTTCTCTTTTACCTCAGAAACTAGAGATTACACTAAATCACTATGAATCATGCACCACCCTCTGAAGAATTAACTAAGAGAACGCCTAGTCTGCCAAGCTGATAGATCTTCTGAGCTATCTTTCTCTTACTATCCTCAACGTGAGAAACACTACCCATGGAGAGTTGACTGAGAGCGTCAGCCACAATATTGGCCTTGCCCGAATGATAAAGAAAACTCATGTCGTAATCCTTCAAGAGCTCTAACCACCTTCCCTGGCGAAGATTGAGATCTTTCTGGGAAAAGACATACTGAAGGCTTTTATGGTTAGTGAAGACATCTACATGAAATTCATAGAGATAACGCCTCAAAATCATCAAGGAAAAAAGTATCGCTACTAATTTAAGATCATGAGTAGGATAATTCTTCTCATATGGCTTTAACTGTCTGGAGGCGTACGCTATGACCTTACCATGATACATGAGGACACAACCTAAAACCACTCTGGATGCATCACAATAGACTACATAACCATCTGCACTATCTGGAATACCTAGAACTGGAGTGGAGGTAAGTCGAGCCTTCAACTCTTGAAAGCTCTTCTCGCATGAATCTGAACACTGAAGCTTAATCTTCTTCTATGTAAATCTGGACATGGGAGATGCACTAGAAGAAAATCCCTTGACAAACCTTCTATAATAGCCAACCAAACCCAAGAAACTCCTAATATCTGATGGAGATACAGGTCCAGGCCAGTTTCTTACTGCCTCAGTTTTTAAAGGATCCACTCTAATGCCATCATCGAAAATTATATGGCCAAGGAATGCTACTAATCTTAGCAAAAATTAGCACTTGCTAAACTTAACGAATAACTGGTGATCCCTGAGAGTCTGAAGAACAATCCTGAGATGGTCTGTATAATCACGCTCTATGTGAGAATAGACCAGAATATCATCTATAAAGACTATGACAAACATTCCAAGTACTTCTTGAACACACGGTTCATTAAATCCATAAAAGCTGTAGGGGCATTGGTAAGGCCAAATGACATGACTAAAAATTCAAAGTAACCATACCGAGTACGGAAAGCTATCTTTAGGATGTCATATTCTCTAACTTTGAGCTGATGATAGCCTGATCTAAGGTCTATCTTGGAGAAATAACTGGCACCCTAAAGTTGGTTGAATAGATCATCAATCCTGGGAAGAGGATATCTGTTCTTGACTGTGACCTTGTTAAGTTAATGATAATCAATATACATCCTGAGAGAACCGTCTTTGTTGCGCACAAATAATACTGGCACACCCAATGAGGAAATACTGGGTTTGATAAATCCCTTGTCTAAGAGATCCTTCAACTGATCTTTTAGTTCCTTGAGTTTTGCCGGTGCCATTTTGTATGGAAGAATAGAAATAGGTTGAGTATCTAAAATTAGGTTTATGCCAAAGTCTATTTTCCTTTCGGGAGTAATGCCTAGGAGATCTTAGGGAAAGACATCTAAGTATTCATTAATAGTAGGGACTGTTTTGAGGTTGGGAGATTCAGACCTTGAATTTTTAACATGCATGAGATGATACACACACCCCTTAGAAATTATTTTCCTTGCTCGAAGGTAGGAAACAAGTTGACCCTTGAACGCTAAAATGCTACCCTTCCACTCTAGGACGAGTTTATTTAGGAACTGAAACTAAACTATCCTGTTTCTGCAGTCGACTTTGCCATAGCAAGAATGAAGCCAATCCATGCTGAGAATGACTTCAAAATCAGTCATCTCTAACTCTACTAAATTTTCTAACATGGAATTCTAAGATATCATAATCGGGCAGTTCCTTTATACCCATCGGGCCATGATAGTTTTACCTACTGGGTAGAGACTGAGAAGGGCTCTTCTAGGACTTCGGGATTGATTTCAAAATCACCTGCTATGTATAGAGTAACAAAAGACAAAGATGCACCTGTGTAAAGTAAAGCATAAACATGAACATGGAAAATCTATAACATAGCAGTAACGACATTAGGATAATTTTCCTGATCTTGCCGGGACTGAAGACCATAGAGTCTGTTTGGTTGTTGCCCACTGGTAGCACTAGAAATGGCACCCTACTGGTTTAGGCTACTACACTAAGCTGTAGAATGATTTTGTTGGCCCTAAAAACTTGACCGCAGACACTCCCTAATTCTATGGCCTAGTTTGCCACAATCAAAAAAGACATTACTACTGGCTCTGCAAATGCCCTTGTGGTTCTTACCACAAGTTTTACAAAGTAGATTTATTTAGGCACTGCTAACACTTCACTAAGATTTATATCCTGGCACTTTGTCTCTATTGCCATCTCTGAACATTGGCACTACAGCGCTGGCAGAGAAAGGAGATAAAATGGGTAACTTTTAGCAAAACTGTGAACAGTTTCCTCTATCTGACTTGGGGTGAGCAAATTTGTAATTACCTGACCTTGCTCTCTTGTTCTGCCTCTCCCTAGTCTTACACTTCTGCTCTTCTACTTTCTGGGAATGGGTTATGACTCTTGCTAAGATCATATCAACGATCAGCATCACAGACCTACACTCATTTACCATGCTATAGTTGACCCCTGAGATGAACTTGCTCATCTTAGCTCGATTGTCTGCAACTATATAAGAAGCATACCTGGCTGACTGAGTAAATCTGAGAGAATACTTACTAACCGTCATATTCCCCGGCCTGAGGTTGATGAACTCAAGAATTTTGGCTTTCCTCATCTCTTGGTGAAAGAATCTATTTAAGAAAGCTGTGACAAATTCCTCCCACTCGATAGGGCCTGAATCATCTAACCTCTTAGACTTCCACTATTTGTACCAATTATGACCAACATCCTATAACTGGTAGGTGGCTAACTTAGAACTCTCGATAGAAGTAACACCCATGATGTCAATGACCTTCTGGATTTGGTCAATGAACTCTTGAGTGTCCGCATCAGACTTAGACCCATGGAAATATGGAGGGTTCATCCAGGTAAAGCGTTGAACCCTAGCTGCTTTGGGAGTGGCCACTGGATTTGTCGGAATCACTAGTGACTATTAATTCTGTGCAACCATAGACTGAGCAAGTGTGGTAAATGCAACTCTAAACTCTGCATGGGAAACATGTTTGTCCAAAGGATCTTTAGGCTGAGGAGCTGGCTGGTTTCTTCTCTTCGGGGCCATGGTCTGGAATAAGAGAATAATAGATTAGACTGAGAGCTCAACTAGTGATTATGTTCACTAGCATGACATGAATAATGAAGAAAGGGGATAGTTCCTAAAACATCTTATAGACTCCCGCACATAAATGTGGCGTACAATACACCCATGTACAAGACTCTACTAGATGTGGCTTTCAGACTTCCTAGGGCTTTATTGAACCTTAGGCTCTGATACCAAGTTTGTAACACCCTAATTTTGATAAACCAGAATGCTACACGATTCTTATGACCCCAAGGGACTAGAAGCTAACCCATGAATGACATTTGTACCTATATACTGCAAATCATAATATAGTAATGTAGAATTCATGGAACTATAAGGCCATAAGGTTCAGAGGAATAAAATCATGTGGGTAAAAATACCCAAAACAACTAAATCTAAAAGTATGTATGAAAGTAGATCTGAAAGCCTCTAAACTGTATGAATAAGGATCTGAAGGATCATGTCTCCAACTAACTCTGTAAAATCTGAACTGAAGGAATAAATAAATGGATCAAATCATATTGTCCTTGAATTAATAAGGACTCACTGTGCCTCTGTGACTTGAATGCTAACGCTACTGCTGGGCTGGAGCTAGTGTCTCAGAACCTATGGTGTACCATGAAAAGAAAGCACCATAGTGCAAATGTGTTAGTATAACTAGAATACTGAGTATACAAGGAAGGTAGGCTAAAGATAAAGGGTTTCATGCATGAGCAACACTGACTGACTAATATGAACATGGGAGTACAAACATAGTTATATAGAAATTGGGATCGTGAATACGTGATAGCATGACTTGTAAGCTAATACATGGTTTACTGATAACTGTCCTGACTGATACTAAAACTGATAGCATAGATGACTATATCTGATAGTCCTGTATATATATATTAAAAACTAAAGAACACCTTGATTTCTTTTACTAAGACTGTTACTGAAATCTTTAACATAGAAGACTATATCTGACAGTCCTGTATATATAAAAATCTAAAGAACACCCTAATTTCTTTCATTGAGATTGATACTAAAACTGTGGGAAGTAGTGTTTAACCGACAAAACTCATGTATGTCGTTATGGCTAAGCTTGGGTCCAATCTATGCCCTGACTGGAGGGGTGTCAATACTGCATCACTGGTAAGGACAGCTGTGAGTGACCCTTATCTAGCAGGTACTCAATGAGAATGATGGGAACCCTAAACTGATGGGTTAATCCACCTCATCAACCCTAAGCTGACAGGTTAAGATGTCTCAACCTACGCTGGCTACATAGTTCTGGAACACAAGGATTGATACTAAGAATCACACCTTGAACTGGTAGGTGAGTTCCCATCCTTTGGTACACTCGGTGCTAACATCTACTCCCATCTGGAGGGACTAGACATGAATAACTGACTGTAAATGACTTGATCTTACTAAATTCTATTAACTGGCGGAATGTTACAGATATCTGGCGATTGACTAAGATCATAAATATTTTATTAGAGTCAGTATCATTCAGGATAGGCTTTGTACAGCCTAGAAGAGGCTGAAGTGCTATGTAGTCCATAGACTTTACGTCTTACCATTTGGATTTAGTGCTTGTGTTTTTCTTTGAGGTTCACCCATAAAGGGTGTGATAACTTTTGGGAAAAGGCATAAGTTTAGACTCAGGTATATTGGTCTATTTAATATTTTTGGGACTGCTGGTGAGGTAGCTTACCAATTTTTTTTGCCTCAACATATATCAATTGTTCATCTAGTTTTTCATGTTTCTATACTTCATCGATATATTTTTGATAAGTCTTATATCATTCATTGGGAATTGGTTAATTCAGATGAGCGGTTGTCTTTTATTGAGGAGCTAATCTCTATGTCAGCTAGGGATGTTAGGCAGTTGTGCTTTTGAGTATCCTATAGTTATGGTTAAGTGGCGACATTGACCTATACGTGAGGCTAGATGAGAGGCGGAGTTTTATTTGCATAGTTTTTATCCCCTGTTCTTTGTTGATTCAGGTGTTTGTTTGCTCTATTTCATGGATGAATTAGATTTTTAGTGGTGGTTGTTGTAATGACCTAAATGTTTATAAATGTTGTGAAATATTTATAGTTGGAATATTGTATTTCTAGGGTGTGGGGTTAATTTGACTATTTACCGATGCATTTTTTGTGCTATTTGGGTGATATTGTGCTTTTTAGTTGCTTCAAGATCAATATTTTGGACATTAGTGGTTATCTATTAATTAGTACAATAGAAGGCTAAATGGACGGAGCTAGTAAAATCAAAATGTCAATTTTAGGGTAGTAACATATTTGATTTAGTTTTGTTGAGTTTAAATCACATTTCAACCCTTGGTTTGGAAAAATGTGATTTTGGGCTTTGGGGGTCAACTTTATGAATATGACGTCTTTTCAAAAATATGATATCTCCATTGAGTCTAGTGTTTAGAATTTAGTAAGGTAACTTAGTGTTTTTACGTGTATTGGATTTCAAATAAAACCTAATGCCTTAGCAAAAACTTGGAAAAATTTAGAGTTCCAGTTTTCTTTTAGTGTCCCTGTGATTGCACCTCATGTGCAGAGGGTAGTGTGATTGAACTACTACTTATTGCAAATGAAACATCTATTTATGGCAGCAGATAGTCATAATGTTGTAGCCTGCATACTGTAATTGCAGCATCTGAGAACCTAATTTGGGTATAAAGAGACCCCTGGTTACGAATAGGCTCATTTCTACCCATCTCTTTAGAGTTAAACCCCAAAAGAGTGTGAGATCTTACAAGTTAAGCATGTGGGTGCTTGGATGTTAGATTAAAATCCATCTGTTGGTTCTCCTGTAGATTTAATGTAATAATTCACCCTTTTCTAAGGTTAATATCTTGATTTATTTGTGAATACCCCAAAAACCTTGGGGTTTAATTTTAAACCCTAAATTCACTCATTTTTACTTGTATAATGTTCTTGATTGTATAATCATTCATTTTTCCTCAATTTTATCTTAAAAAATACTTTAAATGTTTATTTTAAAAAGAATTTCAAAGGTTTTACCCGGTAAATGTTTAAAAAAAGTTTTTTCCTCGATTTGAACCTTGTTTTAAACTTGACTTAACTTGGGTTTACAGCTGTAGGTTCCTAATGGTATGAGGAACACATTTTTGAAATAAAGTTACAATTTTTCCCTTTTTTTTCAAAATTGCATTTTGGGGTCTATTTTGACCCCAAATCAAAATTAAGAAAAATGGGTGTTGTTGGCTCCATGTTGATGCATAGATTCTATATTTCTTAGTTTTAGTTGATTTTGGGAACATTCACTAGAATTAAGGTCATGGGTTGAAGTGTTGCGGATTGGTTTATGATGTTCGAGGTAAGTTATTTCTTAACTCTGTAGACTGAGTTGGGTAGTGTATTTTATACAAAATGCATGTTAAGGGTGGGAACTAATCATGAAAAATGGCTATCGAGGTGGTGTGCCCTTGTAAGGGGCTATATATGATGTAATTGTTGAAGTTGAGATATTATTTGCTATGTGTGACCATATAGGGTTCTATATGATGTTGATAGACTTGATTGCATGTGAATAATTATATTGTGTTGTTAAAATACTAATGTGGTACAATTGGAGTATTTTGATATATTCATACTTATTGGCATATGATACATGTTGAAATTCATAGAGTATTGAAAATAATCAGTGGATAATTGATAGACTTGGAAATACTCATTGTGGTTGGTAGTGGAAATACTCTTTGCGATTGGTTGGGAACATTGCATCATCATCCGCATGCCATAATATTCAAAAATTGCACTACTTGTCTTATGTTTTCTATATACTTGTTGTTATTTTTTATCATACTTGATTTGTGTGTTATGTGCTCTGGAAATTCGGGAATCATTAGAAATTCTTACAACACTATGAACATTAGATTTTATTGGTCTTCTCCGAGGGATGTGTCAGAGAGGAATCATGGATAGTGGAATATCATATTGAATCTTATAGAAATCTTTGAAGGATATGCTGAAGAAGAGTCCTGGATATTGTTTGTATATGGGTTGACAAATACCCATGGGTCTTACATTGGGAGACTTGCATTTATAGGTCTATACGGGGTAGTACATGCATTTTCGAACCCTCCATAGGTCCTAGGTCTTGAGTCTTACCTCCAGAGGTGTATACAGAGGTTGTGCGATAACCTTATGCTTCACCATAATTATTATCATCATTAACATCTTCAATTGCATTAAATATGTAGTGTTTATTCTGTTATTTTATCACTATTTGACTAGATATCCTCCTATTTATTATATCTTTCCTTACTTGTATTTGATGCTCTCACATATGTTGTTAATGTTTCCTTGCTTTTATATGGTTTAAATATATACTTGTATTGTTGTATAGCGCTTTAATGCATTATATATTGATATTATAGAACTTTTAGTGCAAGTGGTGTGGGCTACCATTGTGTAATATTTTCTTATTACAAGTGACGTGCCCTTAATGTGTATTTTGTAAGTTTTATTTTCTACTTTTCTAGGTCGGCATATGATGCCTACTGAGTACAAGTGGACCGTAGTTACACCTATTGCCCCCTCTAGATGTAGGTCTTAGCTTGAGTGCACCCCAACATGGTTGATTCCTGCGATATTTCATGTTTTCAAGGTAGTGGTTGACTTTTAGGTGTCCATATGCATTTTACTACCTTTCTTTATAGATTGTGTCTTTTCTTTTATTTTAGAGAATGAATTTCTCTTATATTTGGATATCTTATGTATTTTATATAGATTCGAGTTGTACTAGATACATTCTTTTACTGCTGACATCAGTTTTTGGGAGTTCTGGTTGTATTTTTTTTTTTGTCTTTCCATATTTATAATACTTTTATGGTGCGGTTTTGTTCTAAAAGCTTTACCCTAGTGGTATTTCTGTCTTTTCTTTTTCCTTTCATAGTTTAGATGATAGGCTTATTTGCCAAAGTCTACCATGATAAGTGCCATTATGATCCCTAGTTTTTGGTTGTGATACCATAGAAGGTCTGAACACTCAGATAATCAAATCTATAAATATGGTTGTTGAACTAGTCAACCCAAAAGACATCAATAGGAACTTATATTGATAATAATGGTTCCTAAAGGCTGTCTTTGGGACATCCATAAGATGAAAGTTCAAATAGCAGTAACAAAACATCAAATCAGTATTAGAGGACATCGTTGCTACCTGCAGCTAGTCAAATAAATCATCAACGCAAGTGATAAGGTATATTTTCTTCACTGTCTCCTTATTATGTTTCCATATGTTCCATGGTTTCATGGTACTTTCGATCATTAAACCAAAAATATGCAAGTACTTAGGTTTGTTTTGTAAGATATGATGTGGTTTTGTGTTTATTTTGCAGGATATTAGGTTTTGGAGGTTAACGAAGAAAAAGAGTTGAAGTTCTGCAGGAGTCCCTAATTATAACACCGCCTACGGACCATAAGTACCACTTACAGCCACCGTAAGTGGCCTCATAAGTTTCTTGAAAAAATAGTTCATAGAAGCTGAAAATTATTGTTTCAATGACTTTGACTAAGATCTATATATGCCACATAAGTGACACATACATCCATCGTAAGTGGCCACACAAGTATTAGAAGAGAAACATCTGAGAGCCTAAAGTCTGAAGCATTTAGCTAATAGTTATGAAGAAGATACTTAAAGGTAATAAGTCCTACTTAGGCTTCGTAATAGCTTTCATAGGTACAGACTCTGGAACATGATGAAATCCTATCACATACAACCCACTAAGGGGGGTGATAAGTGGGTCCGTATGTGACTACCGACCTAGTTTTCCTTGTTTGTTTTGGTTAGGATTTTTTGGGTTTTGATGTAAACTATAAATTCCCTTTTGATGTTTTTGTATTAGTTTATGCACTTTTTACATTCACAAAAATATTTTGATTCTAAGATTTGACTTTTGATCATGGAATCCTTTGTTCTTTATTATGTGGTTGATTTTTTATTTGAGATTTCTAGCTTTGTTCTAAAAAATTTTCTGTGATTAGTATTATGCTTTATTTTATGAATTTCATTGATATTCTTGCAAACATGAGAGGATTAAACACTTGCCTAGGGTTGTGGTAACCCGGACTGAATTAAGATGTATAGAAAGTGAAAAATTCTTCAAAATGAATGTTGATTATGTATAGTGATCTTCATAGATTTGTATGCTTTCTTAACTACTACAGAAGTTATGAACTTCCCCATATTTTAGATCATCTTCATAAGAGAGGATGATATTAGAAAAAGAACATTACAACCGTAATTCAAGTCTACCAACCCTCATCTAATCAACTTGACACTCAAAATAAAATAGTTGAATTGGGATCAAAGACAAGGGTTTGTAAGGCGACACTCTAAGACTTATAATTAGAAGACGGCAATTCTCCAAAGGAGTTCACAAGACAGTTTATGATATATGTCTTGCCAGATCCTACTTGCAGAGCATTGATATAATCGAATTTAGTTCGATAAGTCTATGAAATTAAGATGCCGGGGGGAAATAGTTTTAGTAATCATCTAAGATTGATTTCCACTAAAGCTATCAAGACTTGTGGCAACTTAACTATTTTTACAGTAAAACCTCGTATTTATGCCTTTAAGTGTCCATTTTTGTGTGTCTTAGTTAGTTCTTTATCATTTGGCATCAAATCCTTGTTTAGGGTTGTTCCAACATCCCTAAATCTTTGTTTTAGTGTACTTATTTAGAAAATCTCAACAAGAAAGAGTCAAAACTCCGAAAATCTCAAAAAAAAATGGTGTCTAGTTGTGTTGTATTGTAGATCCGAAATTTAATCATTAGATCTACAAAATTTTATTGTCTTGTGTTGGTTTCTTGTACTATATCCTTGCTCTCTGGTACCTAGGGAGTCTAGATCTACTTTTAGAGTGAAGATTGGTTGAGTTTGAGCTAAGATGCACATGGCTATGGAGTTTTGAAGCTTTTTGAGCTGGATCCAAATTTGGTCTTGTGATTTGTGCATGTTTTGTAGCTGATTTTTAGTTTGTTGAGTTTGTTTTAGCCTAAGGACCCTAGATCTAAAATAAAAATTAACATTAGGGTTCATTTGCTTATTGTTCAAACATGGTAAACATTTTAATAATCATCCTGTTCATCCTTCATCTTCATATCTTAAGGAAGAAGAATATTCAAAGGTGTTGTTTGATCCAAAAGAGGGAAGAAATAGAGTGAAAAAGTTTTTATTCCAAAATAATAGTCCATTCTTACAAAAAGAGGAGGGACAGTGGGACAACAAAGTATACTTCCAAGTACGGGGCCGGGGATGGGGGACCATTTCGTTTCAATTTAAATTGGAGGCTTGAAAGAGATCTAATTTGCCTCTTTACTCCCTTATATTCGAAACTCTCCTTCCCAAAGAGTGATATTTGGCCAAAACAAGGTTTGGGGAAGTTGAAAATTTGCAAAGTGACAACCAACAACGTAGTACCGCGTCATCACTTCTGATCAACCAATTTCATCTAAAATTAGATTTTATTATTTTCTAATTTTTTTATTCTAATTTCTTAAAATTTAATTCTATCCCTAATTAGTAAGCTGGTAAGTACCTACTAGTTTGGTAATTAGATTAGACTCCATTTGTTTCTTGTCTTCAGTTTTTGTGTTCCTTTTCTCATTTTTAATTGGTAGTATTTTGTTGGTTCAAGTTCGTGCATCACTTTATTTAATTCATTTCAGACAAAGATTGATTCTGGACCAAAACTTCTCACCACTCAAGTAACTTGCCAAGTATTGCCAATTATCCAACACTTGTGAAGAAAAGTGTGTGATGATGTTGAATGAGAGTGTGGTGAAGCTTTTTGAACTAATTTGTTTGTTCATTTTGTAGGTGTTATCTTGCTGTTTTTTTTCTTCTTTTAGGTATATTTGAAATGGAATCCGAAGATACCTTATCCCAACCTTTGGGAAATAATGTTTTGGGAGCCTTTATGACTCAGTTTGAGGTCTTTGCCGAGATATAAAGAGTGATAATGATGCTTTGAGGAGTGATTTGAGTGCTATAAGGAGTGATATGTCCACTTTTAGTGGAAATCTTGATTGTGTTGTAAGTAGGAGGAACTCACGACCTTCTACTCTAAATCTCTATCATGCATCTTCAAATGTCCAAGCCAATATCTCCTCCATGACTATGACACTTAAAACTCTTTACCAAATGTTAAACCCTCCAAGAGTTCAACAAAACCAGTCACTAAACCATACCCAAACCTCTCCTAACCGAAACCTTCAAAAGCCACTACATCCCCAAATAAACCAAGTTGAAGAAGAAGGACATGGAAACCAAGCCCTACCACCAAATCCGAACCTACAAGTGTCAAATCCCTTTGACCAAAGACAACTTCTCCATATAGCCATGTACCTCAACAAAATGCTACTTACCAAATACCTTATCCTCTACCACATCCAATGGAACAAGTTCAAGTACTAAATAATCAAAGACCCAACCCACCTCCTCATAAACCCCAAATCCAAAACCCACCTATCCAAATTGAAGATTATGGTAAAGAGGATTAAGAAGGTTATGGTGTTCACCATAATGAATATTTTTTTGAGGATGAAATAAGGGAAAGACATGATCAAAGAGGACCTTATGGTGGTAGATTCTGAAGGAATAATGTTAGACAAGGCTATGTTAATCATTAAAGAATTAGAGACATAGGAATTAATTCAATCAAGGTTGGCATTCAAATTTTAATAGGTGAGAGTGATCTAGAAGTGTACTTTGCTTGGGAATCCTCTTGTTAAATGATTTTTTAGGTGAATGACCTTTCCAAAGAAAATAAAAGTTGCTATGCTATTACACACTTTGAAGGATATGAAATACTTGATGGGATTATACTAACAGATTTGGTGATGTGTTGATTGGTGGCCACCACCTCCTTGGGAGACATTGAAGAGAGTTATGTGAGAAAGATATGTACCGAAGCATTATAGAAATGAGCTTCTTTCCAAGCTTTACAATCTAATGCAAGGAAGAAAGAGTGTCATGGCCTATTATGATGAGTTCCAATAACTTGTCTTGATACTTGACCATAGAGGTAAACAAGTGCAACATGATGTTATTTGCTTCAAGGTTGGGTTGAACAAGGAGATATCCTCCCATTTGAGTCTTCAATAATTTAAAACTGTGGTTGAAGTCTTCCAAGAGGCTATGGAAATTGTGAATGAGAACAAAGAAAGATACAAGCCAAAGACTCCTTGCACCTCCTCGTAATTATCCAAAGAAAAGGGCATGGTTTCGGCATCCATAGCTCCTCCTTAAGTCACGAGCAAGGCTTCCCAACACCATTATCTAATGATTAAAGGTAAACCAACTTCTACATCTCATTCTAAGAGTCTATAATTTTTTAACTGTCAAGGGTGGGGTCATAGGGAAAATGAGTATCCTACCTAACAAAATATATTCCTAAAGAAGGGGAAATTGTATTATCTTGGTGAAGAAGTGGAGTTGGAAACTGAGGGGAATGATGACAACTCTCAAGATGGAGAGTGAATAAAAGGCAAAACTCAAGTAGTGAATAGAACCTAAAACTCAAGCAGAAGGAAGTGAGGAGGATGTGTTTCCTTGTGAAGGAGAATGTGATGTGCCTAGATATGTTGTTAGGAGAACTTTTTTTAGTAAGGTCTTGAATGATCAAACAGAGAACCTCTTTCATACCAAGGGTCTTATTAAAGGAATTGTGAGTTCAATGATCATAGATAGTGGGAGTGCTATGAATATTGCTAGTGTCACATTGGTTGACAACTTGAAACTAGCCATTATCCCTTAGCCGAATCCATTAAAGCTTCAATGGTTAAAAAAGTATGGTGAATTGAAGGTAAAATAACAATGTCTCATTATATTAAAGATATGGAATTATCATGATGAAGTTTTATGGGATGTAATCCCTATGCAAGCATGTCATCTATTTTTGGGAAGGCCTTGACAATTTGATAGGTGCACTATACATGATGAAAGATCTAATAGGTAAAAATTTGTGCATGGTGGCAAAAATTTCACTCTTATCCCTCTTCCAACAACTAGTGTGAATGAAATCCAAGAGAAAACCAAGAATTTGGGTGAGAAAAAAAAAGGGAAGGGAGATCTCGGATTGTGAATAAAAGGGAAAAAAACAAATTTGATTGTGGGACTTACCCATAAATGTACCTTGTCACTGTCTAACCCAAAGGCTACCATTTTGCCTAGCTTTGATATTTCTTATTGGCAAGTTAAAGCTCATAAGTTGTAAATGAAGGATCAACAAAGGGTTTTACATAAAAATAATCTCAAGACAGCCTTGGTGCAGGGGTTCAAAATAGTTGATTGTCCTAGTCCAAACTGAGGTGATGTTGCTACACGTTACCTTTCCTTGAGATTAAATTATTGCTATGTGATTCATTGTGAAGTGGTATCTATTTATCTTGATATAGATGTGCATATTTCTTCCTTTATTTGTACTCTTGATTTGCTTAATGAACCATGTGCTCCTAAGGTTAGCTCACTACTTGAACATCAGAAGAGTGTGATTAAAAACATTCAAGTTAATGTAGATGCTTACAATGTATATCTTGATTAAGAATATGGTCCTTTCAATTTGTTTGATGAAGACCTTGATAGTAGAATTCTTCATAGTAATCCTGTTCATAGAGATGTGGAGAGTGATAGGATTTATGTTGTTAAGGGAACCTTCTTAAGATATAGATGTCAAATTTTGAGAGTTTGTCTTCACTTAAAAATAAGTGGAATTTGTGTTATTTTTGAATTATATCCTTCACTCATTTATTATTGCTTTAGGTGTATCCTTTGAGATGTTAGTTGTCGGATTTTTTCACTCCTCCCAAAGAATGGTTGGTTGTATTCTAAGAGTGTACACCCTTGTCATGTTTACCTCACTTATGGTACTAATGCTAACCCACCTATCATGAGCATTTTCTATTTGTTTTCCCTCCCTTTGGTTTTACAAGGTGTAAATTTGATGACAAATTACTTTTAAGAAGGAGAGGATGATACAAGCACGAAGAGCATAAAAAAATACAAGGCATGGTAAAAGGCTCAACCTTTGGAATTGGTAACTGTTTGGTGCCTTTTAAAGTCTTGTCATGTTGAAGGAGGAGAATGTGATCAATACATTTAAGAGGTGCCTCAGTTTAAGGGCAAGAAGGACTTTTCACTTTATAATCCAACACTCAATGGGCGCCCCTTTTCTTTAGATCATTAAGGGTAGTTTCATCATTTCGCATGTAATAGTATAAATAGACAATTTCTTCACTCTTTTCATTATTTTTTGAATGACATTGAATGTTACTCATATTTTGTAGCTTTAGTCTTATAGTTGATGCTCAAAAACCGAAATTAACTCCTTGAATACATTTGAAATTGGTTTTCACTTGTATTGGGAATTTGGTAAAAAAGGTGAACTTGAGTTATTGTGTGCCCTTTGGTCCACATAAGAGGAAGCTTTGAGCTTCTATTGGTGAGGTTTTTTTGAAGTTTTGATAGACCTTCTAGTGCTAATCATTGGTAGGAGTAAAGGTCTTTCTGTCTATCTTTACTTTTTATTCAATCTTCTTCTTCATCTCCTTTCTAGTGTGTTGTTTTCTCTTTGTGTGTTTGCTGATTTTTGCCTTTACATGTCCATTTTGTGTGTTCTTAGTTAGTTCCTTATCACCTTGGTTTACATAAATAAGGGACAGATTAAGTTAACACTGAATTCCTAATAGGTAAATTTTAATGTGTGACAATAGACGCTATTGATGATGATACACTGATTGTCCCTATTGAAGATAGACTAAGGTTTGAGCCATTAGCTGTAGCTATCATAGATTTTGTCAGTGATTATGACAGTGAATATGATGAAATGGTGAGCATTGTACATTGTAAAGGTGCTTATTTTTATGCTCTGAAGAAATTAGATCTTGACTTGAAGAATAGAGCTACTCCACCAGCTTAACTATTTATTGATGAGCCACTAGTCTTGGAATTGAAGGCCCTCCCTTCCAATTCTTGATATTCATTTTGAGGGGTTGACAATACTTTGTCCGTCATTATTGTTTCTAATTTATTTGATTCACAAGTTGAGGCATTAATTTCAGTGTTACAGAGATTTTAGATGGCCACTAGATGGACTATTAAACATATTGTGGGGATTCCACCTGGGATTTCTACTCAAAATTTAGCTTGAATCAAATTATGTTCCCAGAATCGAGCACCAATCTCGTATGTACCCACCTATGAAAGAGGTGGTAAAGAAAGAAATTATAAATTGGTTAGACCTGGGTGTGGTTAACCCTATTAGATAAAACAAAGAGGTTATCTTGGTTAAATGTAAACTTAAGAATCATGGGATCACTATTTCCTCAATGGAGAAGAATGATTTAGTACCCCTGAGACCGGTTACTCAATGGAGTGTGTGTATCAACTATTAAAAGTTGAAAAATTAGACACAATAAGACCATTTTTCTCTGGCGTTCATATATTACATTCGAGACATACCTGTAGGCAGGGGGTGGTACTCTTTTCTTGATGGTTTTTAATGGTATAATCAGATATATATTACAACCAAGGACAAAGAGAAGATTACTATTACTTTCACATATTTTACTTTAATGTAAAAGAGAAAGCCACTCGGGTTGTGCAATGATCCTACCACCTTTGAGCGTTGTATGATGTTCATATTTTTAGGTATGGTGAATGACAATATAGAGGTTTTCATGGATGAATATTTAGTTTTTGGGGAATCTTTTGATGCCTATCTGGCTCATTAGACTAATGCACTTCAGAGATATAAGGAGTGCAACATAGGTTTTACTTTGGAAAAGTGCCACTTTATGGTGAAGTACGAGATTATTCTCAGATATATAATTTTAGAAAGGGGTATTGAGGTTTATAAGGTGATGATATCAGTGATTTAAAAATTACATCCTATAATTCTAGTTATAGGTATAAGAAGTTTCATGGTTCATTCTGGGTTTTATTGGAGATTCATCAAGAACATCTCTAAATTTGCTAATGCATTATGTAAGATTTTTTAGAAGGAGGTGATGTTCATGACTGATGATGCATGTCTCGAGGCCTTTGAGGGCCTTAAGGACCTGCTGATCTTGGCTGCTATCATTATCTCTGATGATTGGTCCTTACTTTTTAAGGTTATTTATAATGCAAGTGGTGTGAGTATGAGTGATATCCTAGGCCAAAGATGTGAGCAGATCCTTCTCCCTATCAACTATGTATACAATGAATTAAACGCCACACATAAAAATTATACATTCACTAAGTAGTAGTAACTCAGGTTAGTTTTTGCTTTTGAGAATTTATTGTCCTATTTGATAGGGACCAAAGTCATCATTCACACTGATCATGCAACATTGAGGTATCTAATGTCAAATAACGATGCAAAGCCAAGGTTATTTCATTGGTTACTCTTGTTCCTGGAAATTGACTTTTATTTGAATGACCAAAAAGGGACTAAAAACCAGGTTGCAAATCACCTGTCCCACCTTGTGTAGGAAGCATTGCTGAAATTAAGGGATGAGCTTAATATAGATGATACTTTTCTAGATAAGCAGTTCTTGGCAGCATCATAAGACTTAATCCCCTGGTTTATGTATTTTGAGACTTCACATGTTTGCTGGAATGTTTATGTCTCAGTGGTATGGACCATTCACTGTCCTTAGAATGTTCCCTCATGGTGCTATTAAGCTAAAATGTGATGGTGAAGCCCCGTCCAAGGTTAATAGGGAATGTTTCAACCACTATATGGGAAATACTGATGAAATAAAAATGTGTGTTGAAGTAAGACTTGGTGAAGTCTGAGTAGACAAGGAAACCAAGTAGCACCGCGAAGTTAAATAGGCTCTTTATGGGAGGCAACCCATGGTTTTATTGGCGAAGTATCAGCAAGAAACATAACCCTTTATGTCACGATGATTAATCAACTATTAGTTGAGAGGCAACCCGCTATTTTAGAGTTCACTTTGTTTTTTTTTTGTAGGTGTAAAGCATGCGAAAATACCTGGAAATGGTAAACAAAAATTGCAAAATTTAGAAAATGCTAGGTAAGGGAATCCACTAACCCACTTATAGGGTTCATAAGTCCCACCTAAACAAGGTATGTGATGTAGTAGATGTCAGAGTGAAAATTAGAGAATTTTGGGGACTTGAAACCTTTACTTATGAACCAACTTACAGGGATGTAAGTATAACTTACAACCTAATAACGGGGTCATTAAAATCAAGAGCAATGTTTAGAAAGATATGAGAGTTTTTTGCCACATACGGTGGACCACTTACTAGTTGTAAGTAGAACTTACAAGTTGTAATTGAGCTAATAATCTACCAAAAAATTGGGGTCTGAGATTTCAAAATGTGGGTTAGACCCAACTGGAGTTTACTCGAACCGGCATAACAACGTCCATAAAAGCCCTACTACCCAATTCTTATGCTCTACTTTCTCAATTTTTGTAACTCCCTCTTAATTTAAACACTCCACCGACCCAGTAACCAAATATAAAGCTAGAATCTCCAATTACACATCACTTGCATGGACAAAAGATTATAGATCTAGGGTTTCCATCGAGCTAATAAACTTTCTAATTCCTTCACTTGAAACTAAAGTATAATTATTCGCTTTTGTATATAGTAGATTGTGTTTTTTGCATATAACAAGACATGATACTAACAATTGTCTTGATAATTTAATGAAACTCATGAATCTTGATGGTAGGAGCCTACAATTTTAAAAGTTTGAATTTGTTGGATTATTCATTAATAGGAAATCTGTGATCCTACCTTAAACGGTAGTAGAAGTTGAAAAAGTAGATTTAAACCATATTTTTTGTTCAAAACTTGTGAATATGAACTAGATAAGTGTTGTTTTAAGCACAAAATTGGACTTACAATTGAAAAATAAATAATGTGGGAATAAAATTTTGGGAAAAATTTGAAGTATCCTTAGGAGGGTACTTATAAAGATACTTACCAGCCTTGTAAGTAGTACTTATTGGCTATAAGTGACTTATTACGTGTCATATCTAAAGCCCTGAAATTTCAGGGCTTTATCTGATACTTATGAGGGCATTTACAACCCTTGTAAATGGAAATTACAGCAAAAAAGTGGTGTCTTAAGTTCCCTACCCTAGGTGCTAGTATTTTTTTCAACTTTCTTGTTTCCTTCTTCGGATTCTAAAACTAAAAAATTCTATTTTAGGTACCATGGAACCTAAAGTTGCCTATAATAATGGAGTTCAGTCTAGCCTCTAGGATGGGTCCCTTGAGCACAGTGGCTTAGTGAAAGAGTACTAGGTGCACCAGGACATACCATTGGCCCTATGAGAGACCAAGGGTTGCTCTCAGTGAGAGGCTAAGGCTGCAATAATCGTAGCAGCTACATTAGGTATTTAGGGTAGCCAGCGTACCCCAGCATAGGCCTGGCTAGGTTATCAGCTTGCACACGCTTAGGTTGCATCCTAGAAAGCCACCTTTATATCTGTTCCTAAGCCTATAATGAAGAAGGACCAAATGTTACCACAACACTCTTCCAAGTTTGAGGAGCGACAGGGTGCTACCGAAGGTAGATCTTAGGATGAGGGAGATTTATACACAAGGTCCAAACAACAAGTTAGTCTATATCAGTATTAGGTTTCAGTAGGGAAGGAGGATGTTTTTGGATCCTATTCTTAGGAGGGGTTAAATCATGCATCTGAGTTATCTACTAAGTTAGCTTCAAGCCTAGTTGTACCCCAGTCTTAGGAGAGTACAAAACATATCTTAGAAGAGATCTACTTATCATAAGAATAGGATGTTCCAACAGTTGCATAGGATATTTAGGCACTAGTGCCGCCACTTGTTTCCCTAGTTTCTGACTAGACACATATATCGATTGTACCTATAGTGCTGATATACCTGAGATGGTGTGTTGAAGAAATGAAATACGCTATTTAAAGGGATAACCATTTCACTGAGGTAGGCTGGCTTAAGAAATGTATTACAGCTAAGATGAGGATATATTTGATAATACTAGTAGGACAATTAGAATTGTGGGCCTCCTTTGAGAGATATCAGTTAGTATGGATGACTCAACCCAATGGATCTTATAGCCCCCTCGCCCTACTGTAACTAGTATTATTAGGGTACAATAAGAGTTTTTATAGAGGTTGAGGGAGAGACAATATAAGTTGATATCTACCCTTACTGACATTGAGACTCAACTTGTTGTATTGAATGCATAGATCCGACCTTGTCTTTGGAAAACTCTAGAGATGAGGCTCGGATGAGAGCTGAAATTCAGGCTGACATAATGTAGTTTAAGAGTGAGTTTCCTGCCCAGATTGATGCCTTTGAGGGATGGATAAGTGTACAGTTTAGTAAGGTGCAGGCTCCATAGATAATTTTGATCATGTTGAGGTATGCTCTCTTTTAGACATCCCGGTTTCTGTCAATCCCCCAATCATCCCCACATTAACATAGTCATTGCCACTATGTTGGCCTATGTAGTTTGATTTATCGTATAAATAGGAGACGATCTATGAGACCCTGTAAAATTTCAACTATTTTATTTTTGAGCCTCTCGCATTTGTAATTTAATATTTTTTTACTTCAATTGTGTTATGAGATGTTCAAAGGTTTATTGGGAAAGTTTTTAAATTTTTTGAGGGGGTTCGTGCTCATTTTAGGACCTCAAGGTAGTGAACGTCCACTATATTAGAATGCCATAGAGGTTATCATTCCCGATAAGGGCATGGCACGGAGGCTACCTCTGCAATAACAGCGTGCCACGACGTTGTTTTAATTTTATTCAGTTTTTCTTTTTTTTTCACTTGAGGTGAGGATATTTTTGTCTTTTTATCCCTTGTACGACTTTTAAATGTAAAATAACCCCATTCCCTTTATTACAAAGATTAAATTATTCTCCTTCTCTTATAAGCTCAAAATATAAAATAGCTCAAGGGTTTTATAAGGATTCATAGTCAGGGCTCCAAACTTTGAATTTTCTTAAATTTTTTTAATATTCTAGGCAATTTTCTCATCCTTCACTTTAATTTTACCTTATTCCAATGATTTACAGGATATATATGTTATTTGAAATATGGGTTTTGAATTGGGTTGAGGGGTTTTGGTGTAATGGTTTGAATTACTTGTCCTATGTTTTATATTTAATATTCATGATTTCACTGATGATTTTTGGGACATAATTTATCCATTATTCTAAATGTTATAATGGAGGACATTGTTTTCCCCAATTTGTTGGAGATTTGACTTGATAATGGCTTTAACTTTAACACATATTATAATCCTAATTTTTTAAATGTATAATTGCATAGTTTAATTTTGTTTTTAAACAATTACATTGGATTGAAGGATGAATAAATGAATATGGTCTTGGAATGACCTTAGTGACCTAGGTTTTGGATTTTGACTGGACTTAGGAGTCAAATTGGTTAAATAATTTGGGTTTGGCATAATTTTAATCCCTTTCAAGTATATTGTTATGATGATACAAAGTCGTAATGCCTTAATGAATGACTCCTGGGTTAGCGGTTGATCCTGTGTGCAAACTATTTTAATTTTGGTAAAAAGAGAATTGTGTTGCTCATCATGAAAGAGTAAGTCACGGGTGGGGAGAGGGGAATAGGAAACCACATTTGTCGGTATTGGTAGACCATGTTACCTTGTGTTTAGTTGACACCTAAATATGAATATTTAGGGGGAGGGGGCTACAACCTTGAGGTCTTTAGCCTTTTTGCGGTTTTCCTCTATTCATACGGCTAACACGTAGTGGGGCCCTTTTAATAGGGGTTTGGACCCATATAGCCCATGGAAGCCTTTAGGATGGATTAAGTTATATAGTTAAGGTTAATTATTTTAAATCCAATGTTCATAACCTTTGTCCCTTTCCCGACATTGTATATATTATTGTATATGAATTTGGTAAATGTGGTTTATTAATAGTTTTTTGGTAATTGCATTGTGTTATCCCTATCCCCTAAGTTACATGGCGGTGCTTTCCCCACTGAACGTCCTAGGACACTATGTCATTATGATGTAGCATCCAAGGGATTTTCTATTACTTCTATGCAACATTAGGTGACGTGGTGTGTTCACTGAGTTACTAAGGAATGGTGAGCTTCCATATTTCGAAATACCCTATCATTTCACTAGTCTTATTGTTGTTTTATTACTTTAGTCCCTTTTTGGTCATAGCTAGGGGAATGTACAAACTTAGTTTATATTTCTAATTTTAGAGGCTTTTGTCGACAGGTGTTGTTTGGACTTTTCATTTTAAATCCTAAAACTATCACTTGACTTATTTATCTTTTCATTACTATATTTATTGGCTTCTACTTAATTTTTATTATTGTTATTATACATTTGAGGTTAGGCTAAGAAGGTGGTCTCTGGTCCATGGTAGGATTGAGATACCCATCAAAACTAGGCCATATTTTGGGTCATGACAAGATTGGAATCTGAGCACGGTTTAGAAGAAATAGGTGTCCACAAAGTGTTGTTAAGTAGAGTCCTTTTTAATTGGTGTGTAGTGTGACACACTTATAATAGGTAGGCTATAAGGCATATTGGAATGTTTCCCTTTGTTGTGTTCGGTTTTGGGCTATAAAGTCTAATGATTGTGAAAATTCTATAACTCCTAGTTTACTAGCATTTCAAATCATGCCTCCTTGAAGCGTAGAAACTTTGTAGGAAAGTCTGTCTTTCCTGAGGAGATGGTAGAGGGAACTCTCCCTATTTATGGAGTACAGATGTGATGTAGGGTCCCTGCTCCTGACTGTACCACTCTGCTTAGGTTTCCACTAGTCTCTAATGGTAATTATCAGGCTTCCTAGGTTGGTGACACTTATGCTCAGTCACCTTAGAGACATATATCTAATGTAAAGTTTCATTAGTATATTCATATTCTTGTTCAACTGGTGTCATCACTGTCTCATTGATTTGATCATGTGGGTCCTGCTATTAGTTCATCTGAGGTCACCAAGGTTTCCCAGTTTAGTAGGTTGAATCTCCCAACCTTTACAGGCTCTAAAGTTGAGGAGGATCCTAAGGGTTTTATTATTGAGATGGAAAATATTTTTCAGGTTATGCATGCTACTAATTTAGAGGGAGTAGAGTTTGCTGCCTAACAGTTGAATGATGTATCTTATCATTGTTATGAGAAGTGGGAAGCAATGAGGGGTTACGATGAAGAACCAGTAGTGTGGGATGAATTTTTGGGTGCTTTTCTTGATTACAATTGTTAAAATGTGGGGAGTTGCACTGTACTATTATTAACCAAGTCCCTTAGAGTCGGATGCAAGCAATAAAATAGTAAAGAAGTAGGATACTAAAACTTTGCTGGAAATTGAAGAACACAAAGATTTAACATGGAAACCTCCTTACTCAAGGGAGGAAAAGCCATGGCTTTCCCTTACAAGCATATAATAATCTACTATGATCAAACACTTGATTACAGACTCAATGGGAACTTACCTCTAAAACCACCAGTTTGTAACAATTCTATTACAAACCTGCCTTGACAACTCAGCCAAGAACATACCTCAATATTAATTAACTCTAACTAATATCAACCTAGGTAACTCTAACACAAGAAAAGTGTTACTCTTTTAACATGAGTAATTCAATACATACGAAGACTTGACTCAAGAACACACACTCCCTTAACACATGAAAGCTTGAGACTTGATCAATATTTAAGTTTTATCTAAATCTCTCATAAATAATCAGATTGCATAAATTGGTGAATTGGGGAGCATTATTTTCTATTCATAGCTGGATAATGAGTAGGGTAGAAATAAGATTAGGCCATATGTCTTAATAGATACCAGATTATCTTTGATGTTTTTTACACTAACAGACAAAACAGCATAGGACAATAACAGTTGTACTGATTTCATGAAGACCCAGGGACCTGGTTCCTTTTTGTTAGCTGCTTATCATCAAAACAAGATATAGCAATCTCCCCTCTTTTTTATGATGACAAACCAACCACAAATTTTGATCATTAAAGTTTATTCACCTCTTTCTTTTATTGTGATAACCAATACTATTGAAGAATGTTCCCGCTATCATTATGAACTATGTTTCCCCTTATTATCATGCACTATAATTCTCCAATGTAAATATACCATTATTCTTCACAATTATCAACTCATTATTTACCTTTTACCCTATCAATATGCATGTACTTAAATATATCATCCCTCCTATGTATCACAATTTGTACCTAAATCCTACCACATGAATTTAGTAGTATTAATCTTTTGGAAACAATGTAAAGAAAGAACAATAAAACGAGAATAAAATATGCACAATGTAGTTAACTCATGGCAACTGAGGCAACACTAACATAAAGAAATACTTTAAAGTAAAATGGAGATAGATACTACACACAAACAAAGATTCATTGATCTGTAAGAGGTAAGTATCATTTTCGTGCATAATTTTAATGATCCAGAGAAAAATCCACAGGAATAAAAAATAAATAAAAAGGCAAAGAACTTGGGAAGAGTGTTTGGAAAAATAGAGCCATGTCATTAATTTCTATAGCATAACCGTGTAACAATTCTTTGGTTAGCTGCTTTATCTCTGGATTAAAGCTTAGAAACATATCAATTAGAGTTGAAACTCTCTCCTTTATCTCATCGTACTTAGTTCTTAGATTTTTCAGAGACATTTGGATCATTAATAGAAAGATGTTGAATCAACATTTAAAATTTTCTAATCTTTGCATCCTTAGCAGCTTCGTTCATCTTCAATTTCTCTATTTCTCTACTGATCACCCCTTGAGAGATTTTACCTAATTTTTTTTACGCATACTAATTCTTTATCTGAGACTTTATACCAAACAGTTGTATCAGAGTTCTCAGAGTTTTATTTTCATAGAAATTACCAAAATGATTAATCACTTTGTTCAACTAGTATCGATAAGGCATTCAATTTTTGAAATTTTTCCTTTGAACAACTTTATGTATATGATCCATCATTAATGCCGGTAAGCTAATAGACCCAAGCCTATTAAGACACTCATCCCCATACAAATCAGCAGTTGAGGTAATGTTCATCTTTTGTGATTGGGCATAATAACTTTATTAACAAAATCAAACACTAATTGTAACTCACTTATGAGTAAATTGCTATTTACCATAGCCACAGATTTTTCTTTAATCTATGATGTTTTCCCCAAATTCTATCAAGGGTTGTTGTTTTAAGTAAGACCTCACATCATTGATATGAACATCACAAATTCTCCTAAGAAATATAGTATCAAGATTTAGCTTTTTCCCCTGAACCATAGTAGTTTCTTAAGTTTGTCTTTAGAAAAATCCAATGTTGAATAGAATTCCCCAACTACCTTATCAAATACTACATGAATAGGTCCTTCCATAAGATTAATCCATTTCTCACTTTTAGAAAGCTCAACTAATTCCATCATACTTGATTTCATTAACACACTTGAGTTAAAGATCCTCCCAATTAGAACCTTTTGATTTCTTAAGAACCTGTTTCAAACATTTTTAGACACAAAATTTCCTACTTTCTACAGTTTTCCTATTTTAGAAACCCTGGGAGGTTCTCCTTTACTCATTTCCTCTTCTTAGGACTTGGTCCTTTAGATGTCTTATACTTCTTAGTAGAACTTCTATACTTCTCTCAGGGGGTTTTCATATTTCATTGACATATTGTTCCTTAGGACCAAAAATGCTCTTACTTCGGCTATTCAATAGAAAATTGAGATTTCTAGCAACCCAGAAAGCATCTGTCAATATACTACCAGAAAGGTTATGATGCTTCACGGATGAATCACCATCAACAAGCTGAGTGAAGAAGGAGTTTATTTTTGAAGTGTAGGAGAAGAAAGGTGTTTTTCAAGAAGGTTTGAGAGAGGATGTTTATATATGCTACGTTCAGTGTCCTTTGAGAGATGAGAATGAGGAAGTAGCAACCATTTGGAAATCCTTGTCACAAGAGGGCTAGTTGTGGATAGATTTTTTTCTCTTGACAAGAGAGTGTTTGGGTACAACAAGATTTAAAGTAATAAATAAGCAGAAGGAATGTCTTTTTGAAAGAATAAGATGTGATCAATTTTAATTTTATGGTGAATCATCTTTCCTTTTAGGATAAGACAAATTTTTGGTGGGGAGAGAAATGACACAACTTTTTCTATTAGAACAAGAAAATACATATTTATGATACAAACATAAAAGATAGGATAAGGACCCTCTCTTTCTTGGGTGAATCCTCAAATTTTTTAAGTCACGTTATTCCTTCTCTAAATTTAATCCTATTTATGTATACTTATAAATGTATGATACTGAGATATACCAACAAGTACATACTTTATCAAGGATACTTGTCTCCTAATCATAACAACTTTTAGGTAGAAAGACTCATTTGTCTAGTAGGTCAGGTTATTTTGAACAATCCTAACTTTATCATGTGCATTAAAAATTATTCCTTGTGAAGAGCCTTAGTAATGATATTTCCTATTTGATCTTCATTCCTACAAAACATAATACAACTTTCTTCTTTCTAAACTTTGTCTATCAGAAAGTGATGTCTCACAAAAATATCCTTGGTACTCTTATGCTACACTAGAGTCTTAGTCATATTGAGAGTAATTGTGTTTTCACATATCAGAGGGATAGTGTTTGAGACAATTTCAAAGTCCATCAGTTATTGTTTGTTCCATAACAATTGAGCACAAAAAGAAGACGCAGCTATATACTCAGCTTCAACAGTAGATAAGGCAATTGAATTCTGCTTCTTAAAGCCCCATGAAATTAATGAAGAACCTAGAAAATGATCCATTCCTAATGTTATTTTTGTATATACCAAGTATGAAGGATAATCACCATAAACATAGCCTCTCAAGTAAAAAATTTCTCCGAATAGATAGTATAGAACTAGGTCCCCTATCCTTTTCAGATACTTGAGAATTTTTTTTACAGCTTTTAAATGAGATTCCTTAGGTCAAGTTTGAAATTTTGAACACATTGCCACAAGGAATATAGTATCTAAGCCTACTTGTAGTGAGATATAGTAAGCATCCAATAATCCCTCTATACATAGTTTCATTAACTGAGGGACCAAATTCATCATTATAAATAATTGAACTGGTTCTAATTAGAGGTTCAATTGGCTTGTCATCTTCCATATTATATCTCTATAGTACCTACTTGATGTACTTCCCTTTAAAAATCATTGGCCCTTGAGAGGTTTTCTTGATCTTCAGGCCTAGGATGAAATTTAGTTCATCTAGCATGATTATTTAAAATTCACTCCCCATTAACTTTGTAAAATCATTACATAGGAATTCAGAAGTAGCTCCAAAGATAATTTCATCAAAAAATATCTGAACAATTATTAAGATGCTACCTCTGGACTTTAAAAGTGTGTACTTCCAATTTTCCCTCTTTTAAATCAATTTTCTATAATAAACTTTTAATGTCTCTCATACCAAGCCCTAGGTGTTTGCTTTAACCTATAGAGAGATTTGTCTAATTTGAGCACATGATGAGGAAAATATAAATCTTAAAAACCTAGAGGTTATTGCATAGACTTCTTCCTTCATTTTTCAATATATAAAATCACTTTTGACATCTATTTTGAAGGGTTTGAACCCTACATAGGCAACAAAAATAATTAGAATCTTTATAGCCTCTATCCTTTCTATAGGGAAAAATGTCTTATCATAATTAATTCCTTCTTCCTGTTTATAGACTTGAACAAACATCCTTGTATTATTTGTTTTGATAGTTCCATGTCCATCCTACTTGTTTCTATACATCCATGTAGTCACAATAATTATTGTGTCAACAGGTCTGGGTCCATATGCCAGACTTTACTTCGTTTAAATTGATGAAGCTCTTCATGCATTACATTGATCCAGTCAACGTCTTTCATATCTTTCTTAACATTTTAGGATTAATTTGGGACGAAAATGATGAAAATGCCATGAAATTTCTTGCTTAAGATCTTGTTTGGACTCCAGATTCCAAAGGTCCAGTCATATTTTCTAGTGAATAACAAGATTTATGCCTCTAGTTTGACCTTCTAACATGATTTCCTAAAGGACTAGGTCCCTGAGAATTTTGGCTAGAACCTTCTTATTATTCTTCTATTGGAGTTTTGGTTTGTGTCTGAGAACCTGGATCACTATAAATTTCATCTTTCACATCAACATCATTTAGTTCATGGCCATCATCTTTAGTAATATCATCCCTTGGAATAGGAATGAGTTTTTAAATTTTTAATTCTTCACCATCACCTAGTTTCATAAGCTTTCCTGTTGTAGGAAAGACCACGTGCACACTTTCTTCAACACACAAATTTCTTTTGTTGACAACACTTTATGATTTTCTTATTTAGGAATAGCCTACAAATACATCTTCATCAAGTTTGGACTACAATTTTTTTTATCATTTTTCCCATTATTTAGAACAAATAATTTTCATGCAAATGGTCTGAAGTAGTCAAGCTTAGGATTTTTATTTAACACAATCTCATATGGGTTCTTTCTTAGGAGTGATTCTATAACAAAGCTATTTGTCACATAGCAGGCAATATTTACAGCTTCAACCCAAAAGTTCTTTGGAAGCCTACTGTCAAGAAGAATGGTTCTTGCAATTTCTATGAGGGTTTTGTTATTTCTTTCAACAACTCCATTTTGTTGAGGGGTCCTTATGGCAGAGAATTTATGACTAATTCCATTTTCAGCATAAAATCCTGCAACTTGAGATTTCTAAAATCTAGTTCAACGATCAAATTTAAACTCCACAATCTTGCAGTTCAATTTTATTTGAATTTGCTTTTGAAAAGAAACTTGAACCTCATAGGTTTAATCCTTGTTTTTGAAGAACATTATGTAGCTGAACCTAGAGTAGTCTTCCACAATGAAAAATATATGCTTCTTTCCTACTCTACTTTGGCCATTAATAGGTCCACATATCTCAATATGCACAATCTCAAGTACTCTCCTGCTTCTTTAGCCTAGACCTTTTTTTGGTTTCCCTTCACACAAGCATTACAAACCTTGTTATCTAGAACTTTCATCTTTGGCATTCCACAGACTAGGTCCTTTGAAATAAACTTTTTCAGCGAAGAGGAACTTATTTGTCGCAACCTTTAGTACCATAAATCAACATCTTTACTTTGAGCACTTAATCAAGTTAATTCCCCATCAACCACAGACTCTAAATAAGCCACATACATACTTTTAATCTTCTTAGCTTTGTAAATAACTCTCCTAGACTTAATTCTTGACATTGTACAACCATCATATAAGAAACGCTTAGAAGATTGTAGTTTAGGCCATTCACATTGTACACATCTTATATTTCATAATCATATGATTTTCCAATCTTTCCAATACTATGAATATATCCCTTTTTACCATCCTCCAAACAGACAACTCCACCTTGAAGTGTCTTGAGAGAAGCAATTTTTCCTCCATGTCATACTCTTTGAACATCCATTATCCATGAAACAGTTCTAGCTGTATTCCCCTTCCCCCACCTGCAAACATAGTCATTTGTTAGATTTAGGAACCTACTTGAGTTTGTATTCCAAAATAAGACAATAGTGTGATCAATTTTTTCTCTTATCATCTAGGTAGAGAGTTGTTCTTCATATTTTTGTGGGTATAAAACCCCTAAGATAATAATTCCCCTGTGGGATGTATTTAGTACTGCTCATTCTAGCTTTAAGCCAATACTTATAGTTTTCCTATAAGTATTCATCTCTTCCATAATGATTACATAGAGGTTTGTGGACCATATATATATTACCACAATTAGCTTTCCCTTGTGACCCAGGTGATTAGTTTTTTTAGGAAATCTAATCCCGTTGCCATTATTGACACTATGACCAGATAAATTAGAAAGTATTTAAGAGGATGTGGTCTATTTTAGTTATTTGTTAAGTTCATCCATTAGAAAGACCAGGTCCCTTTCTAATTTATCATTCTTATGAAGTACAGTCATATGACGGTTTTGAGAATCCGATAAGTTTTCTTCAAGATCAATTTGAATCATTAAGGCTTGTTTCTTCCCTTTACCATTAGAATCATCCACTTTCTTCAGTTTATTGATTAAATTTAAATTTTTAATTTTTTAGATATCTAGAGAGTTAAATCAGTTAATTCAAGCTTCTAATTCTCTACTTTCTCTTCTAGAGAGTTATTCTCAACAGTCAGCTCTCACACAAAATCAATCAACACATTTGGTATCTTATTTATTTTTCTAGCAAAATAGTTATTAAAAATTTTATAAATGTTAGAAGAGTTACATCATTTTCTTCTTTCTCATTAATATTTTCCATGATAGAAAACCCGAAATCATAGTTAACTTCACACTTATCCATAGACAACATAGACACATCTTCAGCCTTTTAGCTTTATCATATTCACTAGAGGAATCGTCATACTATAAGGGACTACTTCACTAAAAAATTAGTTGCAGCCTTTATTCTTTATTTTATAAGGACCTGGTCCCTATTCTTTCCTTTGTTACCTCCAGTCTTGAGATATTCTTAGTAATCAATTTTGTGAATTGGACAATGTATGATGAATTGCTCAGGACTTCCACATTAGTGACAAACTTTAACAATGGCTCCCTTTTTGCTACTACTTCTTTTTCTTTTAAATTGACCACTTTTATTCATAGTAGTACAAATCTTTTTTGCCAAATTGGCAATATCAGTGTCTTCACTAGAATTAGATTTTGAATCCTTCACTGCAAAAGATTTTTCCCTTTTTTTCTTCCTTCATCTAGTGTCCTTGATACTTCTTGAGCTCATGAGACTTTATATTACTAATGGGTTTATCCATAGTGAGTCTTTAGGTTTCTTGCCTCAGTAATAGAATCTACTTTTCTTTTCCAAGACTTCGGAAGAACACAAAGATTTTCTTAATTGACTATACAAAGGAATCACTTCTCCTAAGAAGTGTAGCTAATTTGTGATAGAAGAGAATCTTGTATGAATTTCTCAAATTGTACTTTATTTCTTTATAGAAAAAGTTTAATATTGAGTAGTCAGCATATCAACTTTTTAATACTTTACTTCAGTTTTTCTTTCATGATTTGTCTTTAGGCAATCCCAGTTTTTTTAGCATTTTCACTTGAAAAAATCTTGCTATTCACATCAGGTCCTATGTCACAGAAAAGAAATTTCTTTGCCTTGTAATTCTTCTCAACTTGCTTTTGATCTTCATCATTATACTCTCTTTTATTTTTGACAACCATCCTTGTTATGTCTCATGCTTTGATATCACTAATAGGAACATGAGGACCATCAAGTATTATATCCATCCACTCACTATCCTTATCTATAATGAAGTCATATATCCTTGTTTTTTACCACTCATAGTACTATCCATTGCAATGGGGTAGTCTAGTGGTATATTTCCCTTCTTCCATATTAGGTGGAGCAGCCATGATCAATAAATCACTCTAGGTACAAACATTTTCAAGTGCCTTTACCCTGATACAAATTATTGAAATATGGGAGGTCATAGCACACTATGAGGGACTGGGTCCCTTAGAGCCAGACAAAGGCAATAAAACAGTAAAGTAGTAGGATACTAAAACATTGCTTGAAATTAAAGAACACAAGGATTTAACGTGGAAACCTCCTAGCTCAAGGAAGGAAAAACCACATATCACACTCACTAGTACTGAGCAATCACTATAATCAAATTCTTGATTACAAAATTAATGGAAACATAACTCTGTTCCACCTGCTTGTAAAAAATCTATTACAAACATACCTTGACAACTCTTCCAAGAACGTATCTTAATATTAATTAACTCTAACCAATATCAATCCAAGTCACTCTACCTATGAAATCTCAAGAACACAAGAAAAGCATTATTCTTATAACATGAGTAATTTAATTACAGACAAAGAATTTTCTTAAGAACATACACTCTCTCATCAAACAAAGCTTAGGACGTTAGACATATTTGATTATTTGATGATTTCTATATTTAACAATCAAATTGAAAACACTGGTCAATTAAGGAGTATTTTTTCTATTTAGAGTTGGATAATGATTAAGTTCAAAATACAATTGGGCCAGGTGTCCGGATAGGTGCTATCTCATCTACGCAGGACATTGATAGTTATACTGAATTTATAAATACCCAAGTACCTAGTCCCTTGTTGTTAGCTGCTCTTTATTAAAATAAGATTTAGCAACTATTCCTCTTATGAGTTGATAGAATCTAAGGCTGAAGAGTTTGTGAACTTGAAGTAGGGTAATATAAATGTTAAAGATTATGCTCTAAAGTTCCATAAGTTGTTTCGTGATGCTCTAGATTTTTTGTCTTCTATAAGGTCCCGAATAAGGAAGTTTGCTTGAAGGTTGTCCTGTGATTTTGTATTAGAGTGTATGGATGTCATGTTAACAATGATTTAGAAATATCTAGGTTTTTGGTTTATATAAAGAGGGTGGATAATTTAAAAAAAAAGCAGTCAAAGATTTAGGAATGGCAAAATAAGAAGTTTAGGTATGTATAGCAGGGTGCTAATCAGCAAAACAATAGGAGAGATGGTAGGTAGTTGACTAAGATGAATAATTAGGGAAATGCATATTCCTCTTATAGTGCTCCTCATACTAAGACTTCAGATAATTACTATTTTTAGGCTAGCAGTGGTCATAAGATATATGATGCATAGTCTCAATATAGTGGGGCTCAGTAAACCTACATTATTCTCCTTACCATTTTTATGGCATATTCATCATAGATATTATAATGAGAGGAGAAATCGGTTCTATAATTATGGTCAGCTTAGTAATATGTAGTGAGATTGTCCTTCAAAAAGGGTTGCAACTAAGCAAATAAGGTCTGATAGCCACTTCTTTTGCTCCTACACCTAAGGGCACCACTTCTGGTACCAATATTTCCCTTAATTTTTTCTATGATCTTGTTACTCAGTAGGAATCTAAGGTATCTCTAGATATTGTCATTGGTATCTTATATCACTTCTCCTTTGATATTTATTATTTAATTGATCTGGGTTCTACCCTTTCTTATGTAACCCTTTATGAGGTTGTATATTTTGGTTTAGGTCCTAAAATTATTTCCAACCCTTTTTCTATGTCTACTTTGGCAGGTTATTCTATTATTATTAGAAGGATCTATAGGGGTTGGTGGTGTCTATCTTTCATAGAGAGACATTATAGTATTTTATAGAACATGACATAGTAAATTTTGATGTGATGTTGGGATGGATTGGCTTAATTATTTATGTGCTTCTCTAGATTGTAGTTCTTTAAAGGTCAGTTTCCATTTTCCAAATAAAATTTATAGAATTGGAGGGAAGTTTCTTAGTACACAAAGGGAAATTTTTTATCTATCTTTGTGCTCTGAAATTGAATTCTAAAGGGTGTTTATATCATCTAGTTTGGGTTATGGATTTTAATGATGAGAGTTCTTTTAAATTTGACCATGTTGTTAATAAGTTTCTAGAAGTTTTTTCCCAATGATATTCATGGAGTTCCTCTTGATAAAAGGATAGATTTGGGGTTGATCTTATACCAATTACCTATTCTATTTCTATTCCTCCTTATAGGATTACTCCTACTGAACTAAAGGAGCTTAAGGAGCAATTAACGGATCATCCTGATAAAGGATTTATTTATCCTAGTGTTTCTTCATGAGGTGTTCCTATGTTTTTCATATAAAAAAATAGGTCTTTTTGGATGTGTATAGATTATCGTTAGTTGAATAAGGTTACGATGAAGAATAACTATCCTCTCTCTCTAGGATTGATAACCTTCTTGATAAGCTCTAGGGTGCTAGGTGTTTCTCTAATATTTATCTCTATTTGGGCTACCATCAGTTTAAAACTGAGGAGGTTGATATTCCCAAGACTGCTTTTCAAACCTTGTATGGTCACAATGAGTTTCTAGTTATGTCATTTTGGTTGACTAATGATCTGGCTACTTTCTAGTATCTTATGAATTGGGTTTTTAGATAGTATCTAGATTCTTTTGTTATAGTATTCATTGATGGCATCTTGGTGTACTCTAAGATTAAGAAGGATCATGCCAATCACCTTTGAATTGTTTTGTAAACACTTAACGACTAGGAGTTGTATGTAAAGTTTTCTATGTGCAAAATTTTTGCTTAGTGCGGTGACTTTCTATGGGCATGTTATTTCTAGTTAAGGGATCAAAGTGGGTCCACAGAAGTTAATATTGTTAAGAAGTGGCCTACACCCATGACTCCAACCAACATAATGGGATTCTTCGGTTTGGCTAGGTATTATAGTAGTTTTGTGGAGAGCTTCTCTTCTATTGCTACCCCATTGACTATGTTAACTCTTAAAAAGGATAGCTTCATATCGTCCAATTCTTGTGAGGGTAGTTTTGTTACGTTGAAGGATATGTTTACTTCTGTTCTTATTTTGACCATACCTGAGGGTACTAATGGTTTTATTAGGTAGTGTGATGCATCTGGTGTGGGACTTGGTTATTTTTAATGCAACATGGTAAAGTTGTGGCCTATGCTTCTAGGTGGATAAAGCTTCGTGACACAAATTATCTAACTCATAATTTAGAGTTAGCAGTTCTGGTCTTTTCTAAGAAGATTTGGCACCATTATTTGTATGTGGTGCATATAGATATCTATTCAGACAATAAGAGCTCAGAGTATGTGTTTACGCAGAAAGATTTGAAACTTCGAAAGTGATGGTGGCTCAAATTCATTTAGGATTACTACATAAGCTTGCACTACTATCTCGATAAAGCTAATATTTTTGTTGATGCTCTAAGATGTTTGTTCATGGGGAGCTTACCTTGTATGTATGAGGATAAAAAAATATTGGTGAAGATATTCACTGGTTGGAAAACTTAGGAGTTCTTCTTTTTGACTATAATAAATGAGAAGTATTCTTCCAGAGGTGGATAGGTTATCCTTATTGCTGAGGTGAATGAAAAATATGTTATGGATCACATTATTATGCAAATTAAGGATGATATGTGTAAGCAAAAGGTTATGGATTTTGAGATTCAGGGGGATGGCATCCTGAGCTATTATGAGAGACTGTGCATTCTTGATGTAGATGGGAAGCAATAAAGGATTTTGTTCGAGTCTCATCAGACTAGATATATAGTTCATCCGAGTTCAACAAAAATGTATCAAAATTTAAAACAAATCTACTGGTCAGATGACATGAAGAAGGATGTGTCAATCTTTATGGCTAAGTTTTTGGTTCATCAGGTAAGTTAAGGTGGAAGATTTAAGGTTGGTGGCATATCCTAAGTGATAGAATTGCCTATGTAGAAGTGGGAAATGATTAATATGGACTTCATTACTGGTGTTTTGCGGTCTCTATATCAGTAAGATTCACTTTGGGTCATCATAAATAGGATAACTAAGTCTACTATTTCTTGCCTATAAGGACTGACTACTCAAGAAAGGATTATGCCATGTTGTTAATTTAGGTGATAGTAAAGTTATATGGTGTGCCAGTAACCATTATGTTAGACAGAGTTACGTAATTTTATTCTCACTCTTGGCATTCATTTTAGAAAGGTTTAGGTACTCAGGTGAACCTTAGAACCACTTTCAACCCTCAAACAGATAGCCAAGAAGAAGATACTATTTAGAATTTGGAGGATATGCTAAAGGCCTGTGTAATTTAATTTATAGGAATTTGGGTTGATCATCTATTGCTTATTGAGTAATCTTACAATAATAGTTATCATTCTAGCATCCAAATGGCACCTTTTGAGGCTATTTACTATAGAAGGTACAAATCTTCTTTTAGATAGTTTGAGATAGGTGAGAGTAGGTTTTTTGATCCTAAGTTGGTTCATAAAGCCATGGAGAAGGTAAAGGTAAATAGAGAAAAACCTAAGACTGCTCAAAGTCACCAAAAGATTTATGCAAATATGAGGCAAAGGGATTTGAGTTTGAGATGAGTGATTGAGTGTTCTTGAAAGTGTCTCCTATGAAGGGAGTCATTAGATTTTGGAAGAAGGAGGAGCTCAGTCCTTGTCATATTGGTCCATATTATATTTTTATAAGGATTTGTAATGTCTCTTATGATTTAGAGTTACCAATGAGTTTCGCTTTACTTCATCCTATGTTTCATGTGTCTATACTGAAAAATTATGTGGGTGACCCGTCTATGATAGTGCCTGTTGAGGTTATTGGTATTGCGAATTCGTATCTTATGAGGAGGTCCCGATTGAGATATTGAATAGGCAACTTCATTTATTTAAGATAAAGGATGTAGCTTAGGTTAAGGTTCTTTCAAGGAATCAAATGGTAGAAGAAGCTACATAAGAAGTTGAACTAAGCTACATGTTCTTAGTTCACACATTATATATATATATATATGCATATTTGGGGAAGAGGGGATGCTACATCATTTATATATTTATAATTTCTGAGGCATTTGTTGGTTCATACGGTGAATATGCACTGGGTCGTTCTAGTAGGTGAGAGTAGGACCCATATAGCCCATAGGTTCCTTTAGGATGGATCGAGCTAAATCGTTATGGTTAAATCCCAAAACTCTTATGTTCATGACCCTTGTCCCTATCTTGGCATTATATATATGTATAAGAATATGGTACACATGGTTTATGATTGGCTTTTCGATATTTGCATTATATTATCCCTATCCCATGAATTACATGCCAGTACTTACGCCAATGATCATCCCAGGACACTGCAATATTTCATAATGTATGCTCCGAGAGCTTTTCTATTACTTTTTTCCAGCATTAGGTGGCATGGAATGTTCATTATGTTGTTGTTAAGTGGTAAGCTTCCATCTGTTAGACGACCCAATTATTTTATTGGTTTCTTTGTTGTTTTAGTACTTGATCCCCGTTTTTGGTCATTGTTAGGGGCATGTCCTGACTTAGTTGATATTTCTATTTTTAGAGGTTTTGGTGGACAAATGTTAGTTGGATTGTTAGTTTGGATTCATATAACTTTCATATGACTTATTTATCTTGTTATTACTATCATTAATGTTTTCCACTTT
The DNA here is from genome assembly GCF_002878395.1 of Capsicum annuum. Classification (NCBI taxonomy): domain Eukaryota; kingdom Viridiplantae; phylum Streptophyta; class Magnoliopsida; order Solanales; family Solanaceae; genus Capsicum; species Capsicum annuum. Next base: position 108,776,738 of record NC_061121.1, on the reverse strand, counting down.
ATTATCATTATTGTGCTCTTGAGGTTAGGTGAATGGAGTTGTCTCCAATCAATTATGGGCTTGAGATACTCATCATGACTAGGACCTTGATTAGGTTGTGACATGGTCCCAACTAGTTGGACTAAAAAAGTAGAGAAAAGGACCTGCAGGACCCACCATACCATCTTATCATGCCATGATAATGGCTGCATATTATTCTAGGGTTTATCAAATAGTTCACCTGTAGAGACGAACAGAGAAAGCAATGGGTGTGTATTCTTTGCATCCCCCCCCCCACTACCTCCGCCAAATGAGATACCTCCTACTGTTTCTCCACGTACTATTTATATAGGGGAGAGTCTGAGATGGATTCTAAGAACATCCCAAGTATTTCCTCTTCCCTTATTTTTTATTGCAGTTATGCACGGGGATAGTGCATAATCTTTTCATTGGGGTTTTGTTTGTAACAATATCGAGGGTTTTCTTTCTATGCTTCTTTGCTCGTCGGCTGCAAAATCTTAGTAGAACCAGCATGTTTATGTTGTTTTGTGGTTTGTGTCATATATATATATTATGTTTATTATGTTTAACTAGGAAAAAAATAAGGAACCTAACGGTAGCTGATGTAGTTTCGTGTGTTAGTGTTTTGAGAAAAATGATATGCCTTAAAAAGATTTTTTTTTGAACAATGTGATGTGTTTATATGTGTGATAACTGTGAAAATTGTTATGGCATTCAGACTCAGGGATAAAATTATCATATCTAGCATTTGTATGAACTTGATAGGTAGTAGTTGGTAATATAACCTTGTACTATGCGTTTGTGAGATTTATTACATAGTTACCTTGTGCATTTAATCCGAAACTTGCTCAGTTAGTATTACCTAGGTTGTAGGATAGTAAGTTAGAAAAGTATCATAGGTCATTCTTGATTAGTCCACTCTTACCCTAAATGATCATCAAAATTAAACGACCTATTTTGAGCCTACATAGACCTATTTTCTTGTTTTCACCTTTCACCTTCCCTGTTTAGTAATAATGAACCTATTTTGGCCCTGGTCGTTTATTGGAAATTGTTCAACTGAACTTAAGCAAATCACCTAAGTTGAGGGTGGCAATCATAGGGTTGCATAGGTAAAATTTGTCCATGAAGAAGGGTTTGAAAAGAAGAAAAAAAGTACCATTGGGTGTGGTAAAAGCAATAGAAAAAAGAGAAAGAGAAAGAGAAAGAATAAAATAAATCACACCCAACCTTAATAAGCAATAAAAGTGAAAAAGGTAGAAATAAGAAAGAAATAAAAGAACAGTTGTGGTTGAGAAGTGGACCCCAAATGTAATTGTAGTGTCAAGGAAGGTTAGTCACTAATTTCCAAAGGTACCATACCAGCCCCCACGCCTACGTTACAAGCTGATTAAAGTGGTATATTGTTCCTAGTCTGACTGTCTGAAAAACTAAGGTAAGGAAAATATGGGCAATCATATGGTATTATATTAACATTGATTGGAACTTCTTTTGTGAGCATGAGTGTCTTGTTATTTTCCCTTCATTAACAATCATGATTATATTGTAAGATAGGAACTTCTTCATTGTGAGGTTACATGGGTTGTATTTCTAGATGATTATCCTTTTGGGTAGCGTAAATTGCATCTGCTTGATTTTTTGTTGCTAATGTATTTCCATAGCCTAATTACTTTGGCTTCGTTTACTGGGCTACAAAAGTCCACACAGTCACTCTTGAAAGGTTTGAAATGGGAAACGGTAATGTTTTAAGCTAACATTGAATTGAATGTTGTAGGTACCTTAGTTTTCTCTTAGTTAAGCATCTTCGTATTGTTTTTGTTATGTGTGTCTCTCATGAAGACATGCAAATGTTATAAGTTAAAGTTTTTAATGTGTCATGGTTTCATGGCACTTCCAATGCTTAAAACTGGAAAATATGGAAGTACTTGGGTACGTTTTGTTAGATATGATGTGTTTTTTTGTTTATTTTTAATGAAAATAAGTTTTGGAGCTTTAACAGCAAAAAATAGTTGATGTTGTGAAGGCGGCCATACTTATAAGACTACTTATGGGCCATAAGTACCAGTTAAAGGCACTGTAAGTGGCCTCGTAAGTTTTAGGCAAAGATGGTTCTTGGATGCTGAAAATTGAAGTTTGATCTGACATCGACGAAGATATATCTACGCTGCATAAGTTCCATTTATTTTCATCATAACTTGACATGCAACGATCAAAAGAGAAATTTATAAGAACGTGAAGTCTAAATTTTGTATCAAGTAGTTACGATGAGGAATCATATGGGTCGTAAGTCCTACTTACACCTCATAAGTTCCTTGATAGCTCAATAATAGAGAAAAAGATAGATATAAGGAAGAAACAAAATAAAATTTGTTGTTAATAAGTGGACCCCAAACGTAATTGTAGTGTCAAGAAGGGTTAGTCACTAATTCCGAAATGTACGATACCAGCCAACACACTTATGTTACAAGCCGCATAAAGTCCTATGTTGATCCTAGTCTGACTGTCTGAAAAACTAGGGTAAGGAAAACAAGGGAAATCCTATGGTATTCTATGAAAATTGATTGGTAATTCTTTTATGAGTATGAATGTCTCAATATTATCCCTAAATTAACAGGCATGATTATAGTGTACGATGAAATTTTTTTTATGATGCTACATCGGTTGGTTGCTAGCTGCTTATCTATTTAGGTAGTAAAATTTGCATATCCACTTGATCATTTGTTTCTAATGTTTTTCCATAGCTTGATTACTTTGTCTTGCATTGTTGGGCTACATATGTCTACATAGTCAGTCTTGAAAAGTTAGAAATCGGAAGGGCTAATGTTTTAAGGTAACATTGAATTGAATGTTGTAGGTACCTTAGTTTACTCTTAGTTAAGCATCATAGTATTGTTTTTACTATGTGTGTTTCTCACTAATACATACAAATATTCTTAGTTAAAGGTGTTAATATTCATGGTTTCATGGCACTTCCAATGCTTAAAACTAGAAATTATGCAACGACTTAGGTCCGTTTTGTTAGATATGATGTGTTTTATGTTTATTTTTAATGAAAATAAGTTTTGGAGCTTTATGAAAGAAAAAAAGTTGATGTTGTGCAGGTGGCCATAATTATGAGATCACTTACGGGATATAAGTACCACTTACAGCCATCGTAAGTTGCCTCATAAGAATCAGGACAAAAATGGTTCTGATAAGCTAAAAATTTAAGTTTGGTCTAACATTTGAAAAGATCGATCTATGCAACGTAAGTGACACTTACGTCCATCATGAGGGGTCACACAAGTATCAGAAGAGATACATCGGAGAACCTTAAGTCTAAATTGTTTACCTGATAGTTATGATAAAGATACTTACTTGTCGTATGTCCTACTTATGCCTCATAAGTTCCTTCATAGGTAGAGACTCAGCAGCATAGAGAAATGCTATAACTTGCAACCCACTAAGAGACCCGTAAGTACAATTTATAGCATGTAAGTTGATTTATAAGTGACCATCGACTAATTTTTCCTTATTCATTTTAGTTGTGATATTTAGGATTTTGATGTAAACAAAAACTACCCTTTTTGTGTTTTTGTATTAGTTTATGCACTCTTTACATTCACAAACTTATATTGATTGAATGGTTTGACTTTTGATCATGGAATGCTTTGTTCTTGATTATTTGGTTGATTATTATTTTAGTTTTTGGGTTTTGTTCTTATATTATTGTGAAATTTATCTTATGCTTTGTTTAATAAATTCCATGGATATTCTAGAAAACATGAAAGGCTAAACTACCTGACTAGGGTTGTGCAAACTCTGGCAGAATAATAAAGTATACGAAGTCTGAGATTCTTGTAAATAAGTTTTTTTGCATGTATTGTGGTTTCTTCTATTTGCATGCTATGTTAACAATTGCAGAAGTTAATAACTTGCATGTATTCAAGATCATATTCACAACAATGGTCTTGATTAGTAAAATAAGATTTGGACAGTAATTCAAGGCTACCAACCCTCATCTAATCAACTTGACACCCAAAGCAAGACAGTTGAATTGGGACAAAGACAAGGGTTCGAAGATGATACACTGATACTCATAAGGTGAAGAGTAAAATTCACCAAAGCTATTCACAAGATGGTTGGTGATATATAAATGGTCATATCCTGCCTGCAGAGTATTAAGATAGTTAGATTGAGCATGATAAGTCTATAATGTTTTGAAGCCAGGGGGAATAAATTCTGATTATTCATCCCAGATTGATTTCAACTAAAGAGGTCAAGATTTGTTGCTACTTACCATTTTCACATACCCCCCCCATCTACTTTATTGAGTTTTTTTGTCTAATTCAACAAATTCATGAGAGATATTTTGCCTATTCCATGTAGGTTCCACTTCAGCCTCCATTGTACCACTATATTTGACATCGTCTGCATTATACTTCTTTGAGTTGAAATTTTTGTTGGCATCTCTACCTTTAATCAATAAATATATGCTTGGATCCATCCTTCTTCATGAAAAACACAAGATCTCCCTAAGGAGACATGATCGGCCTAATAAAGCCCTTACCAAGAAGGTCTTGTAGCTATGAATTTAGCACCTTATGCTTTGAAGGAGCCATACAGTAAGGTTCCATAGAAAAAGGTTTTGTTCTAGGCTAAAAATTGATAAGAAACTCAATATAATGTGCATGATGGATACAAGACAGATCGACAGTAAAGACATCAGGAAACTCATAGACTACAAGAACAAAATAAAGTGACGGACTCACCATATTAACATCACGAATATAAGGGAGATAAGACATGCAATCCATTAAAATAAGGCTCACTAAAAGAATACAAGAATTAATTCCTGTCAACTTGCAACTAATCGTTTCTTACCACACGTTTGAGGGCATGTCGATAGTGGGATAACCAGTACATGTCTAGGATCATATAAAAATCCACCATGTAAAATATAATATGATCAACATGAGTATCGATATATTTAACAATTGGAATACATAATAAAAAAATTGATACATTATTAAAGAATCACCCACGAGACTAGATACACATAGTGGAAAAGATAATGAATCTTAAGACAACTCTAACCATAGGGAATAATAAGCAGAGACTTAAGAAAAAGTGGATCCTAATTCAAATAAATTAAAGGCCGATTGCCAACAAAAAAATACCTATAATAACAGCATCCAAAGACTCATCTTCAAGTGTAGCAAGGATTGCAGACAACTGACCATGCTCGCCACTTGACTAGGCTCCTTATCGATCTTCTGTCCAACCTACTTAAGAACCTCCTGGAGTACCCTGGGCACTACCACTATAAATATGCATAATATTTTTAGCTTAGGGATGACAAGCCCTAATAGGTGGAACACCCTGGGCTGAAGAACAATCGTTTCACGACTGGAGCACTCTCACGTAAAATAATAAAAAACTCCATAAACCTAACATGCCCTATGACTTGAACTAAAACCAAAAGATTTGGATGATCCAGAATAAACACCACAATAAGAATCACTAAAAGATTAACCCTTTAAAGCCTAACCACTACCCTTGATCACTAAAGCCTCCTAAAAGGGTCTACTAGACTGCTTCTGGTGCTAATACTGCTAACATGGAGGCTACCTATACTAAGAACCACTACCTCTAAACCATGAGCTACTATGACTCAACCTGAAACTACCTTGATATTGTGGCCTCTTATTTCTACCCTCTTAGTTGTCATGATCCATATCCTCCATAAATTGATCCTGATATGAAATATCAAAAAAATACCTAAACTATGGAGCCTATCCTCATATGAAATATGAAACTCATGAGCATCCTCTCGCAGTGCACTAGAAAACCTAGGCAGAGCCAATCTTAAAAATCTACCGAATATCGTCTGCTTCTCAATAGACATAGTAGGCTATGGAACTACTATATGAGTAATTATTTGCTGAGAAACCATAAGAATAGGATGGACCTTAACTCTAGGTTCTATAGTGTAATACCTTATATCTTCGAACTCGAATTTGAATTATTATTTTTATGTCTTTAAACTTGAATCCTATGATTCCTATTTTAATATAAGTTTCATGATAACTATCATAGATTTAAAAGTACCTATGAAGCAAAGAATGCTCGTAGTAAACACTTAGAGTGAACAAGGAGTTAAGAACACTCATTGTCAACAAAATTTTGAAATTTGATTCTACAAAGGTTAATTTTGAATCTGTATAACTTTTGTAATGTGTGGAATTCTATGGATCAATATACACCAAATTATTGATAAACTTTTCCTCTTCGCAATGCATTTGATATATCCTTTATCTGATACCAGAGTAAAAAGTTTAGAGTATTTTTAAGAAAAGGTAGTAAGGGTCCGCGATAGAAGCAGGGAACGGAGTTAATCCTAGAGATTACACAGTGTAATACACTGATGCTTGAACTTCTGCTATTTTATGGGTATTTTACTAGGGAGGAAGGGTATTGAATTTCTTTCACTTATAAATGACCCCTAAACACTATATAGACTTATTTCCATTAGTTTTCACTGCATAACATCGATTATTCCACTCTCAAAAATCCCCTCTGTCAAGTCCCCCTTGCTAAGTCCAGTCTAGGGTTCAAGGACATGGTCATTAGGGGTCCTAGGGAGTTTTATTTTTCCAAATTCTTGTGTCTAAGGCATGTATCTTTTTCCCTCGCATATTTTGTTTCTTTAAGGCCTTGTTGACCATTCGTTGAATGTGAAAAATTATAACCCAGTGGTTTAAATTAATTAAAAGTATTTGAGTCCCAAAATGGTTGATTACTTGAAAATCTTTTGAAATATGGGTTCAAGTCTTTATTTGGCTTAATTGATAACACTGTATGATGATCTTAGCTTAAAAGTGGTATTGGTATGACGTTACTAACAGGTTGCCTTAGTAATAATTAGTTTGATAAAGTAGGAATGTATGCTAAATGTTTTAATTGGCCTTAAAAGAGGGTTGTGTTGCTAACCCTGGAGGGTGGAGGACCCATAGAGACTAATAATCGAAACCGTGCTGGCTGGTGTAGAGGTTGTTATGTCTTGAGGGTTTGAGTCCCCTTACTGATGATTAGGTGGTTCAATTCCACCTTATTTTATTAATATGATTGAAGGGTTGTAGTCCGCCATATCATATTCTATGATCAGGTGCTTAGGTCATCTTTGTATATATTTAATGGTTGGATTCCCTTATGTGCATATTTATATGATCTTTCACCGGTCCGTGTGGCTACACACATTGTAGCACGACCATAGGGTGAGATCAGGGGCCTATATATTTCATGGGTACAATTTTTATGATGGTTAAGCTATGTAGTCCAGGTTAAGATTTTAAGTATTCATGCCAAGCCTTGTTCTCTTTCCTGACATATGATATAATATATGTATATATTATGTAGGATTATGTGCTTTTGATTTTGACTGGTTTTGAATTATTATCCACGGAATTATTTTATCCTTATCATTGAATTACATGCTAGTGCTCTAACTGCTAATCATCTTCAGATGATATATCCCCATGCAATGCAGGATTTGGCTATAATTCTAATCCTCCAACACAAAGACTAGGATTCGAGATCAGTTCATAAGTTTACATTAAAGTGGTGAGCTTTCACAAATCAAAAATCTACATTTGATGTTTTGTTTCTTATGTCTTGGACTTTATCTTAAAGTAGGTACTATGGACATGGGTGTTATTGATAGTTTTGGTTATTGATTTTACATAGACTTTTGAGTTTATCTTTCATATCATTCTTAATTTTTGTATTCATCCGTTGCTAGGTGTTCTTTGTTGTATTGGAATAGGCTCAGGGAGCTATCTCTAGTCCTTAATGTACTTAGGCTACCCATCACAGCCAGGACCTAGTTTGGGTCCTAACAAAGTTGGTACTAGAGTATTGGTTTCATTGTAATAGGGTGTCCACAAAGCTGTATCTTGTAGAGTCTTGCTTAATAGTGTGTTGTGTACCACACTTATAATCAGGAGGCTATGAGGCATTTAGGAGATGTTTCTTAGTCTTTCATATTAAAGATTGTGCAATTATTTTTTCCATATGAAAGTTATCCAACTTCCTTCTTTGCTCTACTTTATGGGTTGTGTGTCATTGTTGAGATAATACAAGAGTGAATTCTTAACTTCTTGAAATTATGGTTTTATCTGAATGAGTTATCAAAAGTCATGTGATGGAACTAGTACTTAAAAGGATCCCATTACTGTATCTAGGTGTATTAATTCATGCAGGTTCCTCTAACTTCATGAATTATCCCATTCAATCAGAGGTAAGTTATGTAAAATTTTCTTTTCAAAAACATCGCTACAGATGTCTTGCTTAAGGGAATAATGCGTATAAGAATATTGGGCGGTATTACCCCCTTAAGAGGTAATATAAGTTGGTGTGTTTTGACGTATGAGTAGAATGGTGATCTCGGGGTTAGTGATATGGATCCTATATTTAGAAGTCAAACTGAGGGTGTCATTTAGTGGAATAAGATAGTTGTAATTACATGTCCTTTATGTAAGGTATTGGGGTTCGCATAATCTTATGGTGTTAGTTGAGTAATTTGCCCTTATGATAGTCGGTAAAAGAGAGTGGTTAGTTGTACTATTTGCAGCTTAGGTTTAAATGAGAATTAGCTCTTGAGGACTAGATATGGTATTAGTAAAATAAATCATGGACTGTGAATGAAGGATTGGTCTGTTAATAATTTATGAATTTAACGTTCAGTTGGGGAGGTAAAAAAAATAACATCTTAGTTGTACTTATAGAATCTTGAAGGTTCTTGGGATGTACTCTTAGGTAAGCAGATGTGACATAAGAAGGTTAATGTTCTATAGACCATAATGGTTTAGGATCTTAGATTTAGATTGGTTATCCTTATTAGGTGGTCTGAATATGCTATGGGTCCCTTTATTTTTATCTAGTAGTTGTTAGTCTTGTCTGTGAGAAGTCATTTAAGGAATATTAATATGTATTAGTAATATGCATGTAGGTCATAGTTAAGTTAAATAAGGAATTTAGGTGGACTTATCTATTTAGCGGACTAGTTTATTATGTAGGACATTTGGTTGGTGGCCTATGATTATTGCTAGACATTAAGTTTGAACTTTAGATGTTAATTATGGTGATGGGAATGTTAGCTCGAGGATAGAGATGCATGATTTGTGGGAGTGAATTAGTAGGTTTTATATTATATGTGAAAGAGCACAGGCTAATGACTTATGAAATATTATAGTCTGTAATTATGATTTATGTATTAGGTCTAGTATTGATGTAGAAATGGTGGATAAATTATTAGATGGTTAAAAGCCTTAGGCTATTAGAATAAAGTATGCCTGGTCTTGAGTTATGAATGCCATGTAGGACTAGCTTTTGTTCTTAAATTTCTTAATATGGAGAAATCTATGGAGTTGTCATGTGGTGTTATGTAGAGTTGAGTACAGGAAGAAATAGATAGACTATGTGAGCTCTTGTTATTGTCTTAAAATTTTGTTAAGTTATGAGGTTATAATATTAGAGGTGTAAGGCTAGTATTCTAAGGAGTTGAAAATGTAGGTTTAACCAGTAAGAAACATGAATGTGCATGCCAATGATAATGTTAGACATAAGGCGATGCCTTTGGAGGTTGAAAGAAGTTATGATTGGTGTCCCCCTTCGGGGATTTCCTAGAGAGAATTTAATGTCTTTATATAAAAGTAGTTTAGGGGAGTTCGTGTTCTTATGTATAGTGATGCCCACCCCCATTGTGAAGAGTGTTGTGCATATAGATTTAGTGAGGGGCTATTTATTTGAGATTAGGAAAGTAACCTGTAAGCTAAGGGGAAATGATATAAATCTTGAATTTTCTCATGGTGGTAAGTTTCAGGGGTGAGTCATTCTAAATCTATTCTAACTATAGCAAATTCCTCTTATTTTAATCTAAGGGGACATTCTACCGATATCCCTTGAATTGAAATGAAGTCTATGCAAAAGTTTGTAGTTCTTTGTGCAATCTTTATTCATGTTTCGGCCCTCTAATTATGATCTAGTGTTTCAATTTGTGGAGCCATTAATTTTTATTTGATTATAGCTTACATCAAAGAACCCAACTTGAGTGGTGCAACAAATCGTGTTGTATTAGAATGTTGTTACTCCAATCTCTGAAGCTCGTACTCTACTCCCTCAGTCACTTTCCTATTGTCAGGAAGGTGGTGATTATGGAAGCATATTTCTAGATTAGAGAGTGGTTGATCTTTTCTATAGAATTTTTTTGGTGTGGCTGTTTTAACTACGGTTATAGATAAAACGAGAAGAGTGAGATGAAACTTTTGTCATGTTGAATACTTAGGAGGGGATAATATGGTGGAAGTCTTTGTGAAAGTCATTGAATTTTCTAGTTTTGATGAGGGGACCCATAAAGTGGGCGTTTTAAAGATAGGCTTAAATATTGTGATTGTTTGATACACAAGTTATTTGGTTAAGAGGCTAGTACGCTTTATAAGACATGATCTTGTTTGACTACAGTGATAGGATGGAGTAGTATTCTGGGGTGGATGCAAGGCATAGATCCCCTTATCTTAAGTTAGTATCTTTAAACTCCGGATTCAGCTTTAACATGGAACCAATGTATAGTTAGATCTTTCTCTGGTAGCAATATATTTTGTGGATAAATAGTAAGATTGAAATGGTGAAGTGTGGTATTCTTATGTGAATTAATTATTGAGAAATATTGCGATGTTTATGGGTTATTAGTGTAAGACCCTCAAAATTTCCATCATTCTAATTTTTACCCTCCCATATTCAAAACATCTCTTTTTAACTCAAATTATGATCGTGCAAGTTAAACAGGTGTGCTAGGAGAGTTTTAACACATTTTGTCGTGGTTTGGTGTGGTTTTGGATCATGAAGGCAGTGAGCCTCTACGATAGCCCAGCATTGCAGAGGATAGCACTTCTGATATAGTCCATGATGTGGACCTTGGTAAAACATTGGATTGCTTTTATTTTCTCACTGGGGGTGAGGATCTTTGTGTATTTTATCCCTTGTACGATCTTGGTGTCATCGTCTTATGATTCGTGCATACATAGTTTACTTAGTGAAGACATGAAGCCTTTTTCCTTTTGCTTCCAAAATGTGTCTTGTTGAGGAAAAATTTTTAATATGAAATTACAAGCTTTGTTACTTACTTCTAAATCTTCAAAAGATTCATATCCATCATTTGAGGATGAATGATTCCAAGGAGAGATAATGTAACACCCTGTATTTTAAGGCTAGAATTTGTACTATTGTTTCTATGTGTATAAACTCGAATCCAATTATTACTATATAAATATAAATTTCTGATTACTATAATAGTGTGTGAAGTGACTTTGAAGGGAAGAATGTCCATAGTAAACACTTAGAGTGAAGTGGATTTAAGAACATTCATTTTCGACAAAATTTTGGAATTCGATTATTCAAGGGTCAACTGTTAACATGTCTAACTTATGGAATTTTGGGACTCGAGAACCACCAAATTATATATAAATGTGTCTTTTTCCAAATGCATCTGACTTCACCTTATTGTGATACTCGTGTGAAAAGTTATGAGCAATTTCGTGAAGAGGTAGTAAGGGTCCACTATAGCAGGATGGTGCTGAGCGTATCACATAGATTACCCACTGCAACGCAAAGATGCTATAAATTTGTCCTATTTTTTTAGTAGAGAGGAATGGTATTTAGGAAATATCACTTATAAACAACATCTAAACATTATATTAACCTGTTTCCATTAGGCTTCACAACATAACATCGATTATTTCACTCTCAAAAATCCCCTGTTAAATCTCCCTTTTCAAGTAAAGGCTAGGATTCGAGGAGGTGGTCATCAATGGTCTTAAGGGAGTTGTATTCTTACAATTTTCTTGTGTCTAAGGCACGTATATCTTTCCCTTGCACTTATTTTTTGTGTAGGGCATGGAATTGATTATTTATGCATTACTTTGATGTGGGTTTTGATGTAGTTGAGGACTTTTGACATAATTGGTTATTGAATTGGTTTTCCACGAATTATTTTAAAATATTTATGTTTCATTAATGATTATGAACATTTTCGGATGCATGGTAATGACAATTAAACTATAGGGTTACTGTAATCCCCCAACTTGCAGATTTTACCTTGAATTATGGTTTTGGAAATTGTATGCCATCAACATGTTTGTGAAATTGTCAAAGAAAAGGTTTTTGTCACATGGTTTGACTAAATCACATGAAATAATGCATTAGCGTGAAATGGATAATAAAGTATACATGTTTTTCTTGAATGGCATTGTTGTCCATGTGTTGAATTTTAAATATTGTAACATGGTGAGTTCAGTTGATAAAATGGGTTTGGGTCCCAAAATGATTAATTATTTGAACATCTTTTGATCTATGGGTTTGAGTCCCAAGTTGGTTGAATTGATAACATGACATGATGATCTTACCATACAAGTGGTGTTGCTATGACGATACCAACGGGTTGCCTTGGTACATAATTGGTATAATAAAATGAGAATGTGTGTTAATTATTTTAATTAGGCTTCAAAGAGGGTTGTGTAGCTAACTGTCAAAGGTGGAGATCCCAGAGGGACCAGTATTGAAAACCATGATAGTCGGCATGAGAATCATTTTTGCTTGAGGGTTCGAGTCCCCTTGATGAAGAACAGGTGGTAGTCCACCTTCTTTTATTATTAGTATTGGAGGGTTCGAGTCCCCTACATCACATTCTTTGATCGGGTACTTAAGTCACCTTTGTATATGATGGTGGCTTCGAGTCCTCCATGTGTATATATATATTCTCTTTCTTTAGTTCGTGCGGCTACATGTATTGGAGCCCATCCAGTGGTGAGAGATGGGGCCATAAAGACTGTGCGTACAATTAATATGATGCTTAAGATATAAAATCTAGGGTATGATTTTAAAAGTTCATGCTAAGCGTTCTTCCCTTTCCAGACATGTGATATTATATTTGTATGCATTGCATAGGATTATATGCATTAGATTTTTAGTGGTTTTAAGTAATTATCCATGGATATATTTTTCCCTTATAACTGAGTTGCATGGAAGAGCTCCAACCATTAACCATCTTCAGACTTGTATCCCCTCACGATGCAGGATTTAGCCATACTTCTACTCATCCTACCTAGTGACTAGGATTCGGGATCAGTTCGTGAGTTGACATTGAAGTGGTGAGCTTCCATACATCTGAAGTATAAATTTCATGTTTTTGTGTCTTATGTATAGGACTTTATCTTTGATTTGTTTTTGGCTATAGTCTGGGGCATGTCCCGACACTTATTTGGTGCTCAGTTTTTATTAGAGGACTTGTGGATACTATGGAGATAGGTCTTTTGAATAGTTTTTGGTGTTGATTTTACATAGATTTTTGAGTTCATCTTTTATATATTGTTTTACATTGGTATTCTTCCACTTCCACATGTTTTTTTTGGTATTGGAATAGGCTAAGGGGGCAACCTTAGATTCTCGGTGCACATGGGATGACTGTTATGACAAGGCCCTAGTTTGTGTCATGACAGGTAGAAACATGCTGCGTCATTTCCTCAATACCTCTTTGATCTGTAGATTGTGAACCATGATATGGTGCATGACTGCCCAATAATAAATTCTAAACCAATGTATTTACTATCAAGATAGAGAAAATAAACGCAGTGGAGACTGGGATGGTCCTTGACACACCAGTAGGTTGGGAAAAAAATCTCTTCCTTTGGGGTAAGAATAGGGTCTAGGGAAGGACCTCTATCTTAGAATCTAGCTTGGGCATATCTTGAGCCTGTCCATAACCTCTAGGTTGTCCACAAATAGTGACAGAATTCCTTGGCTCGGTCTCGGGACCCTCATATTGTGTAATGATAGCACGTCTCCTAGCCATTTATAAAATAGTGAATCCAAAAGAATCCTATAGAAACCAAGTTAGAATCTTAGTATAAAATGAGGGAAAGAAGTGTAGAATCCCTAAGAATGTCCTATATCCTCTCGAAGATAAGAAATAGACATCATCATTCCATTTAGTGGGACTCTACTAAACACTTGCTCTTGTACTAAGAATATTGGTGAAACCTGACTCTGATACAATCTTGTCATGACCCAATTACGATTCATGATGGCACCTACTATATCCAACCAGTAGGTAAAGTAAACCATTGCGCGGAGTTATAGGCAATGGGATAAGTTGGTAGAAAATGGGCTATGTGGCTAGAATCAATAATTTAAGACTTTTAAAAACAACAAGACAATAAATATAATCCGAATGGTAGATAAATCATAAGCCACCCTCCCACGACCTAGTATTGTTGGTTTAAGAGCTACTACAAATACACCACATGTTTTAAAATAGTCAAATACAATCTGTCTAAAAAATATAAGACTAGAAATAGAAAATAGCAAGAAAAAGGGAAAACTCTAGCTCGAAGAGCTCACCAATCTACAAAATCAAACAGAGAACGAATGTCAAATAAGTGGTGACAACTAGTAATCAAATCTACACCAAACGGGTGTAGTACAATAGTATAAGAATCAAAACTATGGGTACTCAATAGGCATCATTGGCTAACAAAGTTGAATCAAGATATAAATACCATAAAATGCTAGAGAATGTAAGCTAATTCAAGGTTAAAGGGGAAACTTGGAAATATACTCCAACACCTCTCTTCATAAATATATCAATAAATAAAAAATAATAACGTAAAGATTACAAAAGTGTATCCAAGAAATTGAACACATAAGCAATACATGTGGGAAGGTAATAACCTAATGCAGGCCCTCATAAGCCTGGAGGATACAATAAAGGAAAGTAAATAACAGAATAACCATAATCTACCAACTGTCCTGCCTTGACCAAAAATTCACCCGCACCATATCACATCATAAAAAACTCCTAATTGTCGGACATGAACCAATGGTCATACAATCAATATCATAACCAACTGTCAAACTTGAATCGATGCTCATATAGTCAATATCATGATCAATTGCCAAATATGAATCGGTGATTGTATAAATATAATTAAATTATCATGTTAACCATTATAGCATCAACTCCAAGAGTCAAGCCATGGAGACTCCTAAGTAGCTAATTTCCTTAAAATCTCCAAGAAAGAATTATGAAAAATAAAACTAATGCATAAGGGTCTACCTAAAGTAGCCCAATTCTTGGCCTAAGGTCGATCGAAAATGCTCACTTTTAGTGCCCGAAGTACATTAAGAAAACTTTTACCTAAGACAAGGCTAAGGTATCTAAATACACTTTTAGATTTTAATCAAGCCTTAATTAGATTTAATAAAGAGATACTACCTAAAAAATGTGAAACAAAGTCAATAACGTCTAAATTATTCTTTAGAGATAGCCCAAACAGATGAAATAACACTAAACATTGATTATAATACTGCCAACACCTAAATTCCATCAAAAATCTAGCATAGTATCATAATCATAATATGAAATAACTCAATCGATGAAGAGGGTAAACCTACTATACATGGATCAAAAGAAAAGCACGAAGAATTCTCTAAACCAATGCTTTTCCATTATGAGAAGCTTTTGGAAGATTCTACAGTATCAAAATCACAATCTACTTAACAAAACGAGAACAATGATACCCATATTTTACTATGGTGCTTTGGGTCGAAAAATCAATTAAAATATCCTGTAGAGACCATTAATGGAATTGCACAACCGAGAACAACACAATTTCCTATATACTCAAGGAAAATTTACCCTAAAAATGTGTGAATTTGGAGCCCTAATGGTGCTAGAATCATGAAACCAAGGTTTTAGCGATTTTTGAAAAAGTTTGAAGAAATCGACCATGCAAATAATGGAATCTTACCTCCAATTCAATGGAAATCGCATGAATAAACTTGATCCAAGCTCCAAAATCACCAAATTATCTTTACTCTAAGCTTATACCCTTCCTAGGCCCGCACGTACAGCTAAAGTAGACACTCTGCCATTTAAATAGTCAACTCTAAGCTACCTAGTGTTTCTTTAGCGACATCTGCAAAATTCCACCGGCATTTCTTAAGAGGTCCCTTACCATTTTAGCAGTTACCACGTTAGTGGTTGGGCTTTTGCTTCAACGTCATTCGACTAGGATGACCTGAATGCTTAAGCGTTAAGATGGACACTTTAGCAGACCTCCGCATAAATGACTCAAATAGATGTTTTAGTAGATGCACTAGCCGAGTGCACTAGATGAAGTATCAAGTTTTATCTGGTTTTCTGCTAACCCCTCAAGGTTTATCAAGAATCCCCGATATGTAAATGTACTGTGCTACACTGTTAATTTTGATCTTCCAAACTCAATGGAATCGTTGAAATTCCTATCTGAGGATGTTTCAATGAAAATTAGGTCCCATACCCACTTTCTATTTTCCTTAACATTCGGCCAATAGATCAAACTTAGCCAGGAGCCTCAGAACTTGGACCAAGAATACTTTTAGCCTAAATTTGATGTTTTGGAGATATTGAAACAATTAGAATTAGCATACGATATTTTTTGACTAATGTTTTAACCTGATAAACTATTTGAACTAGAGAAGGCTTCAAAATAGAGAATTGTCTCTAAAAAACAAACAATCTACCCGGTAATCGAAATATCAGTTCTAGCAAGTCAGAAATTACCTAGGGATGATATCGAAAGGATATAAATGGATAAAATGAAATAGCCTAAAGTGTCACTACACAAAGCACAGAGGCTTTAATTATGTGCACAATGCTTCTATTGCATTCTAAGCTTAAGAATTATGGAATTCATTGAAATATTAGGCCTAAATTAGTAAGGAATGTGAAAGGTTAGTTGGTTGAAATTGATGATTTTGGTATATTTTAGGAGTTCTTATGAACAAATATTTGCATAAAGTAGTGTTAGGAATCTTTATCAACACTGATTTGTGGTCAAACATGGGATTTTGTTTTTAAAAAAGTGCCATTGCTACACCTATTGAGTTCTTGGGATGATAAAGGCCATTATAGAAGGAAAATTCCTTCAATAGTTTTCCTGTGGTAGAGGGATGCAGCCTCTAGTATCCTCCCAATCAAACCCAGAATTGGAATTTTTCGAAATTCAATTTTTGTGATACTTCTGTAAGTTCTAACTTTTTTTCTTCCAATAATTTAAAGATCTACTACGACAAGGGCTATAAGTTAAGAAAATTTCCCTACCTTTGAGATATCACTCAATAAAACTATGGAGAGTGTTATCTGACGTATCGTAAGATGGGATTGTACAATGAGTGGGTTTTTTTGAAATACTCGACTGGCAACTAAGGTGCCTGAATTCTACAATCGGCTCTAGGAGTTTAGCTGTATTCCACTTCTGTAGGCTTCTATAATTAGGGTCTCAAGCTGTGTTAGTGATTTCTATGACATACTCACTAATATGATAGAAAATGACCCTAAACCACAGTCACATCAGCAGATTTGATGTTCTTGTGGATGCTACTACTATAAATGAGGTGTTTGGGGTACCAAATGTCTCCAAAATAGCATATAGAGCCAAGGCCTAGGAGATGGATATGAAGTTGTTTCAAGACACTCTAATTGTGGAATAGGAGAGGGACCCAACATATTGGTCCACTACTTTTGGGATTAGGAGAATGTACTTGATAATTGATTCTAGGACGTGATTAAAGCTAGTGTGTAGGAGGATTTATCTATCAAGCAATACTTCCACCGCGACCTACCCTCAGGCTATGGTGGTGTCCTTGCCATATGGGGTATATAACTAAATTTTCGGGCATATATAGTGATTGAGAGGAAATATTTCTATTGACGTGGCTTGTAGTAGAACTACTTTCCCATTCTAGTCTCTATGCTATGAACGCACTTTGGGTGCTCGAAAAGATGCTAACACAGAACTCGAGATGGATATCCACTTCCATTACCTTAAGGTTAAGGTAGTCTCATCCAAGGGTAAGAAGAGAAATATGGTGAGGCTGAGAGTATTTGAGCCACAGAGTATGACGACAATGATAAGGATAACGTTTTCCTTCTTTCCGATACTATATCTCAAGTAGTTTCTTGGAGGCAAACATAGTTGTAGTGCGGATATTTATGGATCATTCCCATCTAACATCAAGGTTACAACCTCTTATAGACCCATAGCTCTACCTCCCACCTACTAGGACTATGCAACACTCTATAAGAGCTCTATAAGAAGAATAGGTGGAGAAAATATAGGTACCACATGCTTGTGCATATATGGAAAACCATAAAGGTCATGTTCATGTATGTAGTATCTGACAAGAAGCTTCCCCAGCTAGATTACGAGGACATGCTAGAGTTTTCCTTCCTGAGTGATCTAGAAGGACACACCTGACCCTTGTTGAATATGAAGATAAGAATGCATCCAGCTAGTCTCTTTGTGCATATCAACTTAGCCCCTCTCCTTTTTTACATATTATACTTGTCTTTGGGTTGCCCCCATTTAAGAAATGTAACCAACAACATTTCCCCACTTCCCCTTTTTATATTAATGCATATGATGTTTTATTTTAGAAATTTCAATACTAAATTCATACTTTTGCCTTTTTGTATCAAATTTCTATAGATCAAGTGGTACCTTATAGCTTGAATTAATGGTTAACACATGTCAGGAATTATAAAATAGGTAAAGTAGCAGAGGAGTTTGTCCTATTCCATCCTGCTATAGTTGCCTACACACTGCTACCAAGAAACCTCTATAGAAAAAATGTTCCTATTGTAGTGGGATCATTTTAGAGAGCTAGTGTTACTGTGGTGGCCAAAGAGCAACAACCTTGAACTTTTCAATTTCTGTAATTTTCCTTATTCCATTTCAGTAAAAAAAATTAAACACCATCATGGTTTACCTTACAATCCCAAGACTGAACCTAGTAATCCAAAACACACAAGTTTTAGAATTGTCTTACCTTTAATGACAGATATGAATCACATCGTGATTTTTCCTTGCAACAATTCCCATTATTATGCAATGATCGCCAATTTCTATGGTTTGTATTCACATCTTAACTATGTTGAAATAAGAGTGCCCTCAATCATAAACCATTTTTCCCCTTACAATTTCACAATTGATATGCCCATGCCTAGCACTTAGAACACAATTTCCTATTAAACAACATAGAAAACAATTCCCTTAGCTATCAACACATACATAAGTAAGGAGACTTCACCATGCAAAAATTCCATGGTAATTCACAAGATCACTATTCACATAAGTATAAAACAAAAAATTCATGTAACAAGATGTTTTTTCCATTATTTGACTCATAGATAACTATTAGACAATTATATAAAAATATTTTCTCTCTTTTACAGCCTCATACCAATTAAAAATGTTCCACTTCCAAACTCTATTGCTTGTGTCATCCCAAGGGAGTTGGAGGACATCCTATTATGTCATTGCAATACCAATTGCAATTGAGAGATATCAATTAGATTCAAGTCATACAAGTAAGTACAAAAGCCAGATTAAAAGAGAGAAAGAAGTGAAAGTGTTTCCTAAAGTACCTTGAAACTCTCTGAAGAGTAGGTGTGCACCACAACACACTAATCTATCGGAGCTTATACGATATATTCTCCTGTACTAGAAAATCTTTAACCTAGGATCTGATACAAACTATCATTACCCAACTACCCGGATCATGCAAGCACCTAATCTGACCCACCTTGATAGGAGTACCCTTACCACCCATTTATAAACATATAGGGAAGTCTATAAGAAATAGAAAAATCAACATATTTATTACAACTAGTTACAGTACTTTAAATAGAACAAAAAAACTTTTCCTAAGGAAATAGACATATTAGCTACTAAGATAAAATAGAAACAATACACACGACCCAACTTCCACCAAAAGAATAATGAGAGAAGCTATTGGAGATATTTACCATGGAAAACATGTAAAATCAATTGATCCTTCAACTAGAATATACCCCAAAAAGGGTATAGCATGAGTTTTATTAGTACAAACAACATGTAATGGTAAGCATCATCAGTCGACCAGAATTGAATCAGATAAATATTTTGAAAGAACTTTGTGTCTTAAATGTTTATTTAGTAAATGACTTCCTATTATAATAATTACTTAACAGATTATGCTTTTACTAGCCTTATAGATATGAGCAACTTTTGCTTGTCATATTCAGCACTAATTACCATCTACTAGACAACTTATTAAATCAGGACGTATTCTGTAATTATATAGGAATCCAACGAGACTCAACCCTAAGTTTTCTTACCCTCAACCATTCATCATTAAATACCCTCACATAATACTTAACATCATAAACTGAACCAAGTCATGGCCATGATGGGTATCTCATGTCCATCGAGGAATGGAGACCACCCGCTTAGCCTAACCAAACAGAATATAACCCACCTAGCAATGACTATATTCTAAACATATAACAAGATAAAAAGTAATAAACTCAAAAATATCTTAGAGTTTCAACATCAATATCAAATCAACAATAATATCCATAAAACTTCTACTAATCCTAAAACAACCAAATATCGGGACATGCCCCTAAATCTTATAATAACAATGACAATGATAATGTTAATGTGAACTCTTTAATTTAAGTATAAGAAAGGAAACCAATAGAATGTTCAATTCTTCTAAAAATGGAATCTTACCACTTCCTACAACGTGCTAATGAATCGAGCTGATCCACCTAACACTCAGTAGGATGGAAAGTTGTTCTAAGGTTCACCTTAGTCCCCAAACCTCTCTAAAATCAATGCCAAATGTGACATATGAATTGAGTACCTCAATCAGATATGATGGAATTGGAGAACCATGTAACTTTAAAATCTCCGAAATTAAGTGCTTAGCATAATCCTCTACTGAATATTTAGATTTCAATGGTAAGAAATAAGCAGACTTGTTTATTTTATCCATAATGAACCAAATTGAATCAAACTGACGGAGACTTCGGAGGACTAGTAATGAAATCCATATTAATTACATCCGATTTACATAAGGAAAACTCAATCGCTTGAGACAAACTACTAGGTCTCATGTGCTCCATCTTCACTTGCTGACAAACCATGCTCTTAGCCACAAAATTGATCACACCCCTCTTTATGTTATTCCACCTATGGATCTATTGATCATGGTGTACCTTCATAAAATAAGGATGAATAGTGTACCTTGATTCATGAGCCTCATCTAAGATCCTCTCTCCCAGCCCATCAATATCAGGAACACATAGTCTACCTTGGTACCTCAACATACCATCACCAGTAATCTCAAAAACCATCACCCTCTGTTGACCCATATTTCCCTTAATCTTCATCAAGATGGGACCTAATACCTATTTCTCCTTTACTTTAGCTGCTAGAGATGACTTCACGACCTCTTTCACGATCACACCTTCATTCTCAAAGTGTAGGTGATGAACTCCAAAATTAGCTAACTTGTGAATATCCTTCACCAAACTTTGCTTTTACTCATTAAAAAGAGGTAAGATTCGCATGGCCAACCTACTAAGAGCATCAAAAACTATGTCAGCTCTAAATAGATGATAATTGAGGCTCATGTTGAATTCTTTGAGAAACACAAGCTATCTTCTTTGCCTTATATTCAACTCCTTCCTTGTAAACACATACTACAAGTTTGTATGATAAGAATAGATGTCAACATGAACCCCAGATAAATAGTCACACTAAATCTTCAAAGAAAAGACCCCAAAAAATAATTTCAAATCATAAGTTAGATAGTTATTTTTATGCACCTTCAACTACCGAGAAGTCCATGCAGCCACCTTACTATGCTATTTCATTACTCAACAATTACCTCTTAGGATATATCACATAAACAACCAAACCCTTGGTATCCTCTGGTAGAATCAAAACTAAGGACAAAGTGAACTCATCCTTTAATATCGTAAAAATACTTTCACAAGAATCACGCCATAGAGACATTACCTTTTTTAAGTCAACTTAGTCAATGGGGCAGCAATAGAAGAGAAACTTTCCATAAACTTCTTATAATAACTGGCTAAACCTAAGATGCTTTGAATATCGGTTGGAGTCATGGATTTTGGCCACTTCTTTACTATTTAAAATTTTGGTAGATCAACCATGATCCCTTCACTAGAAACAACATAAACCAAAAACATAACAAGGTTCAACAATACATCACACTTATAAAATTTAGTATACAACCACTGATCTTCAAGTTTTGCAACACAATGCTAAGGTGATCAACGTGATCCACCTCACTCTAGGAATACACCAAAATATTAGCAATAAATAAAATTATGAACAAATATAAGAACTGACAAAAGACTTAGTTAATAAGATCCATGAATTTTCTTCGGGTATTAGTCAACCCAAAAGATATCACTAAAAAATTAAAATGACCATACGAGGTTTGGAAAGCAGTCTTAGGGGTATACACGTCCCTAATCTTCAACTAATGGTAACCTAATCGAAGATCAACCTTAGAAAAGTACTTTGCTCCATGAAGTTGGTCACATACATCATCAATCCTCAAAAGAGGGAATTTATTATTCACTATCACCTTATTTATATCCTTCACTATCACCTTATTCAATTGGAAGTAAGCAATACACATCCAACTGGACCCATCCTACTTATGCACGAATACAATAAGAGCACCCTAAAAAGAAACATAAGGGTTGATAAAACCCTTATCAAAAAGATCTTTCAACTTTACCGTAAGTTCTTTCAACTAAGATGGAGCCATTTTAAAGTGAGGGATAAAAATACATTAAGTGTCCAAAATAAGATCAAACCCAAAATCAATTTCCTAATTGAGATGGACAATAGGAAGATAATCAAGAAACACTTTGGGAAAATCACAAACCACAGGGATAAATTACACATAAGGACCATCTGAGTTATTATCTTTAATCCACACAAAATAATAGATTCACCCCATAGAAATCATCTTTTCCTAAGATAAGAAATGAACCTTCTCTTAGGAACTATGGAACTACCTTTCCACTTAATAATCGATTTATTCAAGATTTTGATATTGACCCTTTGGGTCTAATAATCAAGAGATACATTGCATGAGTGCGACAAATACATTTGCATGATCACATCAAAGTCTAATGTATCCAACTAAATCAGATAAACTATTGTATCCCTTTTATTGATAGATAAAATACAACCCATTTAGACTCTTGTAGCCACAATGGAGTAACCCACAGGGGTAGACATATAAGGGGGATCCAAAATACTTTTAGGACCAAAACCAAAATGGATAGCCACATAAGGGGTAACATAAGAATGGGTATACCCAGGATCAAACATATAATATACATCATGAAAGAAAACTTTTAGCATTTCTATAATAACATTAAAATAAACCTCATAATACTGATGGGTGGAAAGCGCATATAGATGATTTTCACAAGTTCTAGAGCAAGAAGTAGCACCCTTTGGTGTAAGGGATAAAGTAGTAGCATTTGGGACCTTATTTGCCCCATATCAACATTGCTTGCAGGATTGTTCCTATAAATATGGCCAGGTTGGCCACACCAAAAACACTTATTCCTAACCTCATCACAAAATCCATGGTACAACTATTCATAAAATCTTCAAGGATGATGTAATGGAGATGAATGAGCCCTAGAGTCCTAAGATTAGGCACTTTGTGCCTTAAACCTATTGTTTCTTTAATAGAAATGATCACTGGATGGCCTAGGATAATGTAACACTCTAGATTTTTTTACTTGTAAATTTTTGAGATTTTATCCTCGTTGCCCATACTATGACTCCATAGGAGTCGTAGGGATTCTTTACAGGTCTTAAGGACCCAATCATAGCCTGGACAATATTTTGTCCTATAGGATCTGCTATGACTATGTCTAAGGTGTTATAATTTATGGACATAAGTTAAATTGTATAGTATCTTTTGTAGCCTAACCAGTATGATGTCTAATATTTTCTTCTTTGACAACTACAAGACCATGTGAGTCGTATTTTCTAAGTATGAGTCATATGGTATTAATCGTATCCAAGTTAGTGTTGGTGATCATGGATAATGCATTGACTATGTGTGGGACCCTCTGAGTAATAAGGTAACTCATAGTGAGTTAATTTTCAGTCTATTTATTAAGGGCATTTTGGTCAATTCAGCTTTTTCCATACTCAGACCCCACATCTATAAAGTACTCAATAGGGTTATTTCTTATTTATAACACAATTAAAATACACTCTATTCTCTCTAAATCTCTAAGGACATGATACTTAGGGTTTCAAAGAAGTTGGTTATCTAAGGTCTGAAGGGTTGATTTCTCTCCATAAATTTTGGTATTTTAGGCATGTTAATCTTACCCAATTATTACTTTATGAAAACAATGTATTTAAATGGTTTAGTTGGATCGTTTTGATGTTGTTAAGAGTTTTGACAATGTTGATTCTTAAATTGTTTTTCCATGATTTATTATGCATTGTTTGTGCTTTATTGATTGTTCTTTAACTTATAGGGTACATATGAATGGTAATTAAACTAAGGGGATATGGTTTTCCCCAAATTGGTGTTTTGAAATTTGGAATTACTTTTGAGTAAATGCATTCCTTCAACTAACTTGTTTAAATGGCTTTGAATTTTGAAATTGTTACCTGGTTTGACTTACTCATTTATGTTATTTGATTGCATAAAAATTTAAACTATGAACATGGTTTTGAAGGACTTGTTAGCTATGTTTTGATCTGAACAAAGGGGCTAAATCATTCCCCCAAGGTAATATTACTGTTATGGCATAGAGATATGTTTGAATGTGTAAGGTATGACAATACCCATGGTGTTCCTTAATGGTTGTTTCATTGCTTAATAAATAGCTTATTTGAAACTTTCTTTTAATTGGGCTTAGTGAGGTTTATGTAGTAAAGCCTTGAAGGTGTTGGTCTTTGATGACTTGTATTGGATACTCATGTTTGCTAATGTGAGGCTTGTTCTTGATTACTTATATGCATAATTCACACTATTGATATATTTGTATCCTTGACTGACGTGGGGTTAGGGAATTTCCTGATCATTCTTGATACCTCTAGTTCATGTGGCTAACACACACCGAGGCCCTTTCAATAATGGGAGATGAACCCATATAGTTCGTTGGTTCCTATTATAACGATTGAGATATGTAGTTCAGGATAATGTTTTACTTCCTATCAAACCTTGCTCCCTATCCCAGCATGATATGGTATATTTATATATATAATTATGTGCATTGGATCTGAATAATTTTAAAATATGGATCGTGCCGTAAGATTATCCCATATCTATGAGTTCTATGCTAGTGCTTAACTCGCTAATCTTATCCAAATATTGTATCCCCAAACAATTCAGGCACCAAAGATACTTTCTACTTTTTCTGCACCGTGTTAGCTAGATCCTATAACTTAATAATCATTGTTGGTGAAATAGTGAGCTTTCCTTCTCTGGAAGACTTGGTCATTTTAGTGGTTTCCTTTCTTAAACTAGAATTTAAGATTTCATCCTAACATTATCATCGTCATTGTCAGAGTCGGGGGCATGTCCTGACCTAAACTAATTTTCATATTTGTAGATATTACTGTGGTTAGGTATTAATATTGATTCTCTTAACCATCTTTGATTTATTTATCATCTATCTATCTTGTTATATATTTAGATTTTGGTCGCTATTAGGTGTGCTATTTGTGTGTGATTAGGCAAAACGGGGTAGTGTCCGGTCCTCAGTGGACTTAAGATACCCATCTTAGCCAAATCTATGTTTAGGTCTTGTTTAAGTAGGTACCAAATCCTATGTTTGGTGTCATTAGGTGTCCACAAATTCGTGTCAAGTAGAGTCTTGTTTATGCAACCACACTTATAAGAGAGAGGCTAAGAGGCATTTAGGAATATTTCCCTTTATTGTGATCTACTTTCTGGTTTAGAGTCCAATATCTTGAGATCCACTCTAATTTCCATTTTGATTGCTTTTCAGATTATTCCTTCTAGAGGAGCTAAAGTTTATGGAAACTCTTCGTTCTCTCTTGAGGTCAATATAGATAAGCCTCGTCCTCCTCAAGGATTTTAGACCCAGCGTAGGGTCATTAATTTTAATTGCACTAGTTGAGCTCTACCAATCCCTACTTATCCTTCTCTCACTGGTAACATTCCTTCTCAGTCTACTATAAGAGATATTACCAATGTTTAGTTCAGTCGTTCCATTCTTTTGTGGACCCAAATGTTGACATCATAGTAATATCGAGGCCTAATCCTATGACCTTTACTACCTCTAATGTTGAGGAAGATCTTTAAGAGTTCATTGGTAGGATCGAGAAGATTTTTCAAGTAATGTATGCTTCTAACTTTTAGGGTGTGGAATTCATTGTATTCTAGTTAAAAGATATGGCGTATCAGTGGTATTTGGAGAGGCATAAGTATCGGGTGATTTTTCAGATTTATTTTTACCTTAGGAGTTGAGCGAGCTAAAAGCTGAGGAGTTTGTGAATCTGAAATAGGGTAGGATCACGGTGAAGGAATATTACCTTAAGTTTCATCAGTTGTTTCAATATTCCCCTGAGGTAGTGTCTAACATGAAGGCTATGATGAAGAAGTTTGGTTTGAGTTTTCCTCAAGACTTAGTGTTTAAGTGTAAGGATTACTTGCTAAATAATAACATAGATATCTCTTGACTTGTGGTGTATATACAATAGATTAAGGAAAAAACGAGGTAGGTAGAAATTGCAGAGAAATAGAGTAAGAAGTTTTGATATTTGGATCAAGGTGGAAGTGAGAAAAATAGTGCCAAGAATGGTAGGTAGTGTTCTAATAAGAATTGAGGGAGTTCTTGTTCTTATTATGTGGCTAGTACCCCATATCCTAAGCCATTCGTTGATTTCCTTTTCTAGAGCAACAACGGTTTTAAGGCATGATGTGCCTAATCTTAGGCCTATGAGCCCTAATCATCTCCATCACATCATCCTTGTACATTCTATGTGTTGATGCACCATTGGTTTTTTGATGAGGGGAGGAGTAACTGTTTTAGATACGACCAACTTTGCCACATTTAGAGGAACTATCCTTCAGAAGTTTAACAACCAACATTTTTTAGCTAGAAATAGAATCATCGTTCTTCGTGCGTTAGCTCTAATTCCATGATTTATTTTTAGGTTCATGCTTCATGATCTCTCACCTAGTATATGAAGTGATTATGAGGTGAAAAATGTTTATAGAAATGACCTAAAGAAAAGTTAAGCTAAGAATCTATCATTCATCCAAAATTGTATATTAGATTCTACAAAGGTCTACTTGGAATGTATATAACTTTTGATACGAATTGAATTTTGCAGCGCTATACACACAAAATTGTACATAATTTAAGTATCTTTCCAATGATACAAATTTTGTAAAAATCCAATAACTAAGCTAAAAGTTATGGAATTTTCTATGTGACACAGTAAACCGACGCGATCATGATGCATCGCGTTGAGATTGAGTCGAAATGATGCCAGATATGAATCTAAGTCTCTTTTATGTATTATTTTAGTTTCTAATGGGTCTAGGGGCATCGTGGCTATTTGATCTCACTCTAATCTGTCTATAACATAGAATTTCTGCCCCAAGAAGCCAAAAATTACTTATTTTCACTTTTCCTCTAAAAATCAAAAACCCCTAACTCCTCCCCCAAGGATTCAAGAACTCATTCCCCAAAGATCAAGAAGTCCATCCTTTATGTTCAAAATTTCCAAGAAATGGATTAAGATCTAGGTTCTATCCTTTAAACTAAGTAATCTAAGGTATGTGGGATTTTCCTAAAACTACTTGGGCATAACAAAATTGTTCAACAATATTTAAATATGGTGAAATCATAAATTTAGAAGGGGTTTTAGAATTTATATTACAATATAGCTTTATGAATATTTTAATAGCACTATTGTTTTGGCCTATAGGCGTTGTCCCCAAATTGAATTGTACTTGTATATATATGTATGTATGAAAATTGGTTTTGAATATTTAATTGAGAGCATGAATCATATAGAATTCATCCCTTGTTATGATTTTTCCTATTTTTCATATGATATGGACACATTATAGGTTAGAAATATGACTTTCAAGTGTTGGGGTGATGACACGAACTCAGATAATACCATGGTAATTCCGAATAGAACAAAATGCATGTGTGCAATCAAATTTTTAGATTTTGAAACTGAGAATGATAAATGTTTAGAAATGGTTAAAATTTGGCATAAAGAGATTTTAGGTTGTTCCCCAAATAAGGCACGAGTTCAGACTACTCATTGTCTAAAATCTTGTTTTGCCGATACAGGTTATTTAAACCACTAGATGGATTTTATTCTGGCCTAGAGCCTTGTGGCGTATCAGACTCAGACACTCTAACCCTTGCAGAAAACTTGTCTTGGGGGCTTTCCCGCTGAGTTAATGGAGATTCCAAATTGCCCGGGGAATATCAGACTTTTAGGGGAGTGCCACCTAATTCAAGTGTAATAAAAATATCAGAAACTGCATTCGCAAGAATGGTTTATGATTATCAAAGAAGTACCCATATGTTGTGAACCATATCCTGCATGATGTTTTACTAAATGCTCTCAATTATTTTATTCTTATAAAAATATTATTTTAGATTGCTCTGCGTACCAGAACTTTGGTATTGACCCTCTATATTTTAGGATCTAAAACACAGTCTAAAGGTCCTACTAAGCTGTAGAAGTGTCACACAGCAGTGTGCAGTTGGTGAACCTCCTTTCTTTTAAAAGGCCTATTCTAGAGCATTGTTATTATATTTAGTTTTGCATCTGACTAAGGGCCTTGTCCCAGTTTTGTTTTAGAATTATGTTGGATCTTGTAATATTAGAGATTTCACAAATAGGGCCATATGTCTAGAATATTCAGAACATCTTTTTAAATTCTTTAAGTTTATAAGTTTGACCATGGTACCATCTTGTATGGTTATCCACAAATTTTCTTTTACTATATGAATATTTTGTATGATTACCAAATGTAGAAGGGCGCCAGGCCTATATAGTTTAGGATGTTCATTACGGCCAGGGCCCTAGTTTGGGTCATAACAAACTTGGTATCAGAGCATGGTTCATTGTCCTAGGGTATCTGGAAAATCATGTCTAGTAGAGTCTTGCTTATGAGTGTATTGTGCACCACATTTATAATCAGGAGGATACTAGGTACTTATGAGTTCTTTCCCATTCTTTCATACTCTAGTTCATGCTATAGAGTTGTCCATAAGAAAGTTATCAAAGTTCATTCCTCATTCCAATTTGATGGGCCATGCCTCATTGTCAAGGTGATACAATTCTAAGAGTCTAGCTCCCCCAGCAATGTGGTTCTCTCTAATTGAGTTTTCCATAAAGTTATGTATTTTGGATAAGGACTTGACAGGAGTACATGAGTGCTTTAAAGTGTGTTTATTTAATCATATACCTCTATTTGCATCAGTCATGCGGTTGAGCCTAAGGTATGAAGTGTATCCCATCTCCTTTAATAAATTATTATTGGGGACATAATGTATAAGCGTAATGTGTGTAGTAGATAGTTCAAACTATATTTCAAATTGAGTAGTAGTGTATGTTAAAGTGTCAAGGCCTATTGGTAGTATGATGGTTCAGAAGTTGGTGATATGTAGTCTTAAAGTTAGCCGTCAGTAAAGGTGACATTTGCATAAATAAATAGTTTTAGTTTTACGATCATGGATTGAGGAGAAGGTTGCCATTGTATAATGATAGACTAATATGGTATAATGATAGTCTAATGTGCGGTAATAATGGTAGATTGTATAGTAGTCTTTATTGGAAGTTACTGGATATGATTATTATTTAGTCAAAATAGGGAAAGTTCACAGAATGGATGGTCATTATGGTTGTAAAAATCATCTATAGGCTATGAATGGAAAGGGGTAGATTAGTTAGTAAGCTGTAAGTAAAGACTTATTAGCGTTTATTAAATTTTGAAGATCATTGTGTTGTGCGATAGGGTAAGTAAGTATGATGTAAGTAATTAGAACATGTTGATAAGATTCATATGGGTTATATTATAAGATTAAGATTTACTAATCCTATCATGTGATTTTACCCCCTTGAATTTCCATTCCGGAGTAGTTGTATACTAGTACCTCATGTGAGAAGGTATGTAATGGATATTGAGTTGCAATGGTGATTTCATGAAGGGGTTGTGATTATTGGTAGTAGTTAAGTGAAGTGAAATATTTGGGTTGATTTCCCAATTTGATGGACTAGCATAATATGTTGCATGCTTTATCTGTTGTACGTGATTGTTGCTAAACTATAAGCTTGAACTTTAGATATGATGTTTAGATATAGAGTGTAGTAGTATGAATAATAACTTTAGATTAAAGATTCATATTTTTTATAGTAATTAGTAGGCTTGATGTGATGAGCGAAATGGCCTAGGTTAATGATTTATAAGAGTTTAAGAGGTAATCGTGAGGTATATGTGTACATGAGAACTAGTGTTAAAATTATGAATTGTGGTTGATTCGTTAAGTGGATAAGAATGCGAGTATATATGAACAAGTTGACCTCAGGTAGCAGGTTGTTAGAAAAATTCTTATGTGTGTACCTAGATTTAGTTCTTGAATTTTGCAGTATGGAGATATCTACAAAATTGTTGTATGGTGTTCTTTAGAGTTGAATTGAGGAAAATTAGGTAGGCAATATGAGCCTTGGTTATGGTTTTACAACTTTTTGTTAAGTTGCTGTTATATGATTTTAGGGGTAATGCAAGTATTCTAAGGAATTGAAGATGGAGCGTTAAATATTTAGAAGCAATTGTGTCTATGCCCATGAAAATGTTAGTCGTAAATTGACGACTTTGGCGGTTAGAAGAAATTATGATTAGTGTCCCCGGAGGAGGTGTCTTAGAAATGATTTTGTATCTTTATATCTTTATTAAGGGGAGTTTGTGTTGATATGTATATTGATACCCCACTTGTTAATAGGGAGTGTGGATGCATACGCTCATGAGAGCGGGAATTGTAGAGTGATGGCTATAGTGGTTAGCGAAAGTTATGAGTAGCATTTTTTGAAAAGTGAGGCCTTCCGAGTATTGTTCATCAGGGAGAGTTTAGAGTTTAAGTTTATGGTGATGTCTCCTTTGCATTGAGGTTATGGCTACATATTTTCAATGTGAGGTGATGTATGCAAGTCTAGGGGTGGGGCTTTGATCTAATGGGGATAAGGGGAATTAACTGCATTACCGAATATTTTTAGTGTGGCAAGTTGCGGAAAGGAACTATGTGAACCTAATTCTACTCAAGAATAATCCTCCTACTTAAATTTAGGAGAGTATCCTACTAATGTCCTATGTCATCTATTCAATTCATGCCTATGGTTTGAATTCCGCATGGACTTAGGTTTATGATTTGACCTCAAACTTGAAGCAATTATGTCTCTCAGTAATTTAGTCTTTCATGTATTAAGGTCATATGTTATATTATTTGTGATTCACGAAAATCTATGTCTCTCTTCATGACTTGTCCTAAGAAAATAAGTTTTTGTATGTCACCAATTCATCCTATGTCGGGTTTAGCCAGAGTGTTAAAGTTTATGCAAACTTATGGAAAAATCTCTGTTCCTTAATTGAGGAACAATTGCTTCTAGCGGAAATCTTTGTCTTTGTTGTAATGTAACACCATGTAGTATTCTCTACTCAATACCAGTATTGGTTCAATGTATGAAGAAGAGCTGAAAATTTTTCTAGGTATTAGAAGACTTAGCTATATTTTGAGCTCTTAACTTTCATTATTTTCAAATTGATCATTCGAACCCGATAAGTATATTTTTAAGTTGATTCATGTTCAAAAGCGTAAAGGGGTTGTCCTGGAAAGTTTTTTATTCTTCAGACCACGTTTGATATGCATTAAGTGAGCAAACTAGTGGCTTGATGTTATATCGACGTGCCGCATCGGTAATCGCATTGGCCAAACTAATGTCTCGACGCAATCTCGACGCATTGCATCACCAAGCGCTTCGGGTGCCCTATTTATCTTACTGATTTCCGAGTCCAAGAGGGTAATTTATTCTCTTTCCCTCATCTTATCTTGATAGGTGCACCAATGTTTCTCACTGTGCTCTATCCTAAGAATTCATGCAGTATTGTGTCTTCTGAACGACTCTTTACTTATGATCCAGAGACTTGTTATATAGAGCACTACATGTTTATTCTATTGTATCTTCATTTCATGTCCATCTTTGAGTAGTGCAATAAGTATAAGTTATGGTCTAATAGTATTATTTCCATTCATGACATTTATGCTTAGGTCCCTTAATGACCCTCCGTATGATAGTATGACGGTGGATATGGAAGTATGGTAATTTGTTATACAAGGGAGTAGATGTTCTTGAAGGTGAAAAAAAATTTATGTGAATTCTCGAGCTAAGGTTATAAGTGTAAGGGAAAGGAATGAGATGAACTTTTTTTGTGTGAAATAGCTAAGAAAGAGATGGACTTTTATTATGAGAAATAGTTGGGAATGAGATATATGGCGAAAATCATTGTGAATGTAATTGAAATTTCTGGTTTTAGTGGGGAAAATCCATGAAGTGGGTGTAGTAATGATAGGCTTGAATGTTTTGATTGAAGAAAACTCAACCCATGTACTATGTTGTATGTATGCCTTGAATTAAAACCATAGAGTATTTGACGATAGTGATAAGGTGAGGCAATGTTCTTAATGGGGGTGTAAAGTATAGGGTCCTATAGTTTAAGTTATGATACAAGAATAATCATAAATATGGGCTTATGAGAGTATGCTTTGGACCCGAGACTTGGTGTGTGCAATTGAAGAGACAAAGAGGACTTAATTATGCACCAAAAACCGTCCATACACTACACTTGGACTACACTCCATAGGGGCCTTTTGTCTTCCCTTCATTTAGGGAGTTTTGGACATTTCACTTATGTTGCAATAAGTCTATAAATAGGCTAGTATTAGGTCTTTATTTCTTTAGTTGTTTATTGATATTGAAAGTTGTAACACTTGAACCAAACTCTCTCTAGTGTGAGGAGTGTACCACCTTAGTTTATGGCTTCGAAAAGCCACCAAATCCAACATGAGGGTGATGCTAGGGTGGAATCACTAGTATTGCCAAACATTGTTAGAAACCTCGTAACTTGAGTTGTTCACACCCTCTTGTGTCATTGTAAGAGTGTTGGCATTTCCAATTACAAGTATTAAGGGTGTTAGTGTGTGACATACACTTAGGTTCTTAGTTTTTATGAGAGTTGATGTGTCACTTCCTATCCTTACACCTTTTGCAATCGTGTTTGTGTTCTTCTTCAAGTAAAGCTATGTATTTTTGTTATCTTGTTGTTGTTTTCTTATCATCTCGTGTTCATCATGTTGTTGGCTGTTTTTTAGTGTAAATTACGCCTTCTATCATCTCATTCTTGTGGTATTATTGTTGGCCGAGACTTGTTCCCCTTTTGGTCCTCGGTTTGTCTTGTGTTTTGTGTCTTGTTTCCATATTGTGGGTTAATTCCATTATCATTTTGTATCAAAGCAAGGATGGTTGTGTTCTTACACTACCAATCTTGGGCTCTCTAAGTCAAAAAATGAAAAAAAAAAAAAAAGAGGTGTTGAAAAGCTGAAAATTCAAAAAAGAAGCAAATCTGCTCATTCTTGTTGTCTAGGCCTAAATTGTGTCTTGTTGTTGTTTTGCCGGAGTTTTGTGTCTAGGTTTCTTATGATTTTTGTGTGTTTTATGTGTTCTAGTGTTAGATAGTTGTTTCCTAGCACTAGATGAGTTGTCTAAGGTCGAAAATCTCCACAAAAAAAGAGTCTAGAGTCAAAAAAAACAAAAAAAAAAGGTGTAGTCTTGTTTGATTGTAGTAGAGCCGAATTTCACAACTTAGATCTACTAATTTTTATTTTTTTTTGATAGTTTCTAGTGTTAGATTCTTATTCACTAATATTTGTTGAGTCAAAGTCCAAGATTTCAGCTCTTGACAACATTGTCGTTGAAGGTTGTGGCCGACTAGAGTTGTTGAAGTTCTTATTGTTCTTGGAAGTGTGAGAAATTGTTTGTTCAAGGTTTGAACGTGTATTGTGGATATTTTGCGGTGGTTTTAAGCTTGAAAAGGTGTTGTTGTTGTTTGGTAGGTCCAACTTGAACCTTAGGACTCCAAGATTCAAAAGTGTGTTCTTGGTGTTCTTCACCATCTTCATGTTTTGTTGAAGAAAAAGTATTCAAAGTTTTTTGTTTGGTCTAAGTGAGTGAAGAAAGAGAGTGTGGTCTTCTTAGTCTTCAAACTTATTCCAAGACTCTTACAAGAAAGGAAAGGGACCAAAAGACTTTCAAAAAGTCTTGTTACTAAAAGGGAGAAAGGGCACTTTCCAAGACTAACAAAGTAGGAAAGAGCCAAAAAGCTTTCAAAAAGGTGTTTTGCCAAAAGGGTGCAAGGAAGGTCAAAGCCCTTTTGAATTTGAAAAGGCTCCAAATCTTCTTATTTTCCTCCTAAAACCGAAACACCTATCTTCTAAAGTGAATTGAAAAATCCAAATTGATGACAAAAAAAAAATAGATTTCCACAATATCCCACAATCATTCCAATGCTGCCACATCATTATCTGCAACAAATCAAAGGCTGCCATATCACCCTTTTGTACAACTAACTTATTTTCTATTTTGTAGGTAACTTCTTGGCCATAATGGAAGCCATTTTTGCCCACCTTGATGATATTTCCCGAGACAAGGCTAAGGCTAATGCGGGCCTTGAAAAAATTAGCTCGGATATGTCCACCATTTAACTCTGAGTTAGGCTTCAACATAGTAGTACTAAGTATAGGACTCTAATTCTTGAGGCTAGATTGGTGATTTGAGAATTGTAAGTTTGCGAGAGTGAAGTATGCTATTTATTTTTTGGTTAATATTGATTAGTGCCTCTAAGTTTAAGTCTATTCGGTGGTTCTTTCTAAGGTAGAGAATGCATCTAATCCTATCTTACACAAAATATTGTTTCATTATTAGTACCAATATCAATCAATCTATGATCTTCCAATAAACCTTTGCCTTGTGTTGTGATGATTATGGTTCATATAACTCATATGCAAGATCATTCCTAAGTAAAGTCTCATTATCCCATGTTTCGTGCTTTCATGTTTCACTCGGGATTACCATGAAACTCATTTGATGCCTTGGTATATTTTGTTGAGGAAAATTACTCAATGCGAGATTACATTCTTTATTCAACACTTTTAGATCCTCAAAAGTCCCTACCTATCATTTTGGGATGAATGATCCCAAGGGGGAGACAATGTAATGCCCCGCATTTTTGAGCTAGAAATTGAATCTTCGTTCAACGAGTGTAAGCTCTAATTCCATGATTTATGTTTAGATTTATGTTTAGATTCATGTTTCATGGTATCTCGCCTAGTATATGAAGTGATTATGAGGTGACAAATGTTCATACAAATGGCCTAAAGCAAAGTTAAGCTAAGAATCTCTCATTCATCCAAAATTGGATATTAGATTGTACAAGGGACTAGTTGTAACGTGTATAACTTTTGATACACAGAGAATGTTGCAGCTCAAGACCCACCAAATTGTAGATAATTTAAGTATTTTTCCAATGATACCAATTTTTGTAGAAATCAGATAACCGAGCGAAAAGTTATGGCATTTCTGTCTGAGGAAGTAAGATGATGCGATTATGATGCGTCGCATCAAGATTGCATCGACATGAAACTTGATGAGAATATAAGGTTGTTGTACACCTTATTTCAGTTTCTAACGGGTCTAGGGGCACCGTGCTCATTTTCCATCACCCAAAATCTGTCTATAACATAGAATTTCTTCCCCAAGAAGCCAAAAATTACTTATTTTTCCTCTTATAATCAAACACCCTAATTCCTCCTGCAAAGATTCAAGAACTCATTGTCCATAGATCAAGAAGTCAAGCCTTTAAGTTCAAGATTTCCATGAAACGGATCAAGATCAAGGTTCCATCTTTCAATCTAAGTAATCTAAGGTACGTAGTGTTTTTCTAAAACATCTTGGGCATAAGAAAATTGTTAAAAAACATTTAAATATGGTGAAATCATGAATTTTGAAGGGCTTTTAGAATTTATATTACATTGTTTCTTTATGAATATTTTAATGGCACTATTGTTTTGGCCTTTAAGCTTTTCCCAAAATTAAATTGTACTCATATATATATGTATGCATCAAAATTGGGTTTGAATATTTATTTGAGAGCATAAATCATATAGAATCCCTCTCTTGTTATGATTTTCCCATTTTTCAAATGATATGGATTGTTTCGAATGAATCTTGAAAAGCATGATACGAATATCTTGATTAATGTTATGACTTAAATATGATTTTGAATTCAAAAGAGAGGGTTTTTCATGGGCATAAATTTTTAATATATATTTAATTAAAGACTTGCATGGTTTTTTAAGAAAAAATACATGACCACAACACGTTTGATGAAAGAATGAGAATCTTTGCATAGTTTTGATGTGTGTTTCAGAACCTGAAATTTCTTATACTATTTGCATGCTTGGGTGGTATGAATTGTATTTTAATTAAAGAATCATGCATGATAAATTATGGCTCAGATATATGACTTACATCTCATGGTGTGACGACACCAACGAAGATAATGCCATGGTAATTCAAAACGGAATCGAATGCATGTTTGCAATCTGATTTTTAGATTTTTAAACATAAAAAGATGGATCTTTAGAAATGGTTAAAAATGGACATAAAGATATTTTAGGTGGTTCCCTGAAGAAGGAACGAGTTTAACCTAATCATTGCCCGTAATCGTGTTTTGCCGATATGGGTTACTTAATCCCCTAGAGGGATTTCATGTTTTCCTAGAGCCCTATGGCATATCAGAATCAGATACTCCAACCCTTACGATAAACTTGGTTGTGGGCTTCCCCACCGAGTGAATGGCGAATTCCATATAGGCCATGGAATATCAGACTTGTAGGGGAGTTTCACCTAACTCACAAGTAATACAAAGATCAGAAAATTCATTCACAAGAATATTTTATGATTATCAAAGAAGTGACAATGTGTTTTGAACCATATCCTGCATGATGTTTTACATCCTACTCTCAACAATTTTTTATATAAAGCATTATTTTTGATTGCTCTGTGTACCGGTACTTTCGTATTGGCCCCCTATAATTCAGGACGTGAAACTCAGTCTAGGAGTCCCGCTAAACCGCAGAAGTGTTAAACAGTATTGTACAGTTGGTGAACCTCTTTTCTTTCGGATGTCCTATTCTAGAACATTATTATTACATTTTATTTTGGGTCCAACTAGGGGCTTTCTCCCAGTTTTGTTTAAGAATTATGTTAGATCTTGTTATGTTAGAGATTTCGCAGGTGGGTGTCATATTTTAAGAATATTCAAAACTACTTTTCAAATTGTTCAAGTTTATGATTTTTACCATCGTACTGTCTTTTATGGTTAAACACAAATTCTTTTTTACAATATGAATATTATGCATGATTACCAGAAATAGAAGGACACCCAGGCCTCCATGATTCATGATGCTCATTAAGGCCAGGGCCCCAGTTCTGATTGTGACAAGGAGATGTTGCTGCTAGGAATAATAAGGTCTTGGTTGCTACTTCTTCAGCTACTACACCAAATGGTGGTACTTCTGGCTTTGATATTGATTGGAACTGTATATATGATGTTGCCACCCGCCATTATTTCATTGCATCTCCTAATGTTGGTACTGTTATGCTAAAACTCTTCTCCCATAATGTATATTGTCTACTTTATCCCTGGTCTACCCTTTCTTATGTGACCTCTTATGTTGATATTAATTATGGTTTTGATTCGAAGTGTACTCCTGATCTCTTTTCCATGTCTACCCCAATGGGTGACACTATTGTGGCTAGAAGAGTCTATAGGAGTTCTATGGTTTACATTTGTGGTGGGGGGGGATGTTAGTGGACCTAATTGAATTAGAAATGTTATACTTTGATGTGAATTTATGATCAATTGGTTTCACTAATTCTATATGTCTCTTAATTGTCACACCTGAACGGTCGGTTACTAATGCATAAATAAGCCAGTGAATAAATGGTAATGTAGCTCCCTAGTCCCCAATGGAAGGTTTATATCTTATCTTAGAACCTGAAAATTGATTTCCAAGGGGTGTGAATACTATTTAGTATATTTTAAAGATTCTAACTTTGAGGTTCTTTCTTTGCAATATTCGTCTATTGTCTGTGAGTTTCCTAATGTATTTCCCAATTATTTTCCCGATGTTCCTCACGATATGTAAATACATTTTAGGACTGATCTTTTTCTAGAAACTCACCATATCACTATCTCTCCCCATAAAATGGCTCCAGCTGAGTTGAAAGAAAATAATAAGCAATTGAATGATCTCATAGATAAGGATTTTATGCACTCTAGTGTTTCTCCATGGGGTTCTCCAGTTCTCTTCATCCATAAGAAGGATTTTTCCTTCAGATTTGTATAGATTACCGCCAATTGAATAGGGTGACCGTGTAGAATAAGTATTTTTTTCCCATGATTTATGATCTCTTCGATCAAATTTAGAGTGCTAACTACTTTTCTAAGATGGATAATCGATTTAAGTACAATGAATTGAAGATTATGGAGGTGGATATCCCTTATATTGAGTTTTGAACCTTGATGATGTCCTTTGAATTGACTTATGCCCCATCGACATTTGTGGATCTTATGAACTGGGTCTTCCTTCAGTTCTTGTATATGTTCGTAATGTTATTTATTGATGGTATTTTTTATATTCTAAGAGTGAGGCAAATCATCCAATTACCTCGGCATAGTGTTGCAGACCCTTAAGGATCAGTGGTCGTATACAAAATTATCGAAGTGTGAGTTCCTATTGAATGTTGCAACCTATCTAGGCCATACTGTTTTTAGTGAAAGGATCATAGTGGATCCACTAAAATTTGTGGTGGTTAAGAAATAATCTAGAACCATGACTCTAAACTATATTTTGATCTTCTTGGGTTTAGCCAGTTATTATTTAAGGATTGTGGAAAGTTTTTCTTTTATTACGACCCCATTAACCAAGCTGATTCAAAAAAGGTAAAGTTTGTATAGTCTAATTCTTGTGAAGGTAGTTTCAATAAATTGAAGAAAAAGTTTGCTTCGGCTCTAGTTTTGACTATGCCCGAGTGTAACGATGGTTTTGTTTTTTATTGTGATCCATCCTGAGAAGGACTGGGTTGTGTTTTGATATAGCATAGCAGGGTGGTTATATATGCTTCTTGGCAATTGAAAGTGCATGAAAGTAGTTGTCTTACTAATGATTTGGAATTGTTGGTTGTGTTATTTGCTTTGAAGGTTTGGCATCACTATTTGTATGGGGTTCATGTTCATATCTTCTTAGACCATAGGAGTTTCTAGTATATGTTCACCCAAAAGGATCTAAATCAAGCATATAAGTGGGCTTGATTTTCTCATGGACTGTAACAAGAGGCTTTATTATCATCTTGGTAAAGCTAATATGGTTGTTGATGCTCATAGTAGATTATCAATGAGGATCTTGTCTCATGTTTATGAGGAGCAGTGAGGTTTGGCGAAGGATATTCAACATTTTTCTAATCCTGGAGTTCGTCTCGTGGGCTATGTGAATGGTGGTGTAATTGTGCAAGTGGTGGTGAAGTCATCTCTTGGTGCTGAGGTGAAGGAGAAATCGATCTTGGACCTTATTTTGTTGCAGATCAAGGTTGATGTGGGCCACCAAAAGGTGATGTCTTTTGATATTAGTTGTGATGGTATCATGAGGTACCAAGGTAGATTATGTGTTCTTGATGTAGATGGGCTGCGAGAAAGAATCTTGGTTGAAGCTCATGAGTTGAAATACACTGTTCATGCTGGTTTAACGAAGAAGTACCGTGATTTAAAAGATATCGATCGGTGGAATAACATGAAGAGAGGTGTGGCCAATATTGTGGCTAAATGTTGGGTGTGTTAACAAGTGAAGGTTGAGCACTCAAGTCCTGGCGGTTTGTCTCAAGATATTGAGTTTCCTGTGTAGATATAGGAAGGAATCAATATGGATTCCATCAGAAGAACGCATTATACAAAAAATCTTCTCCATCTTATCTATGAACCCTTTTGGATCTTCCTCAACCTTAGAGCCAGTAAAGGTCAGAGGATTAAGCCTCATAAAATGGCCAACATTAGTGGCAATAGAGGGACAACACGAGCACCAGCAGAACCTGACTGTCATGACTGATATGTCACCAATTGGGCCAACACATGAATAGAAAAACGAAAATCATCATTAGTAATATCTCTCTGAGGTGACTAAGTAGTACTGTCCCAAGAGGAGGAAGATCAGTGGGGACTAGTGGAACTCCACAAGGGCAATCAGAAGTAGTGACCCTAGATTAGGTCTAAAAAATATAAGTTGGACGAGACCCATCGAAACTATCCTTAAGCGGGGTAAGGAGTTTCCATGAGTATCAGATCTTCTTGGTGGCATGATCTAAAAATCTAACAAATGGGAATTAGAGGAAATTTAAATACCCTAGACTCTACAACCCGAAAGTAGATCACAAAAAATGAAAACATTCTTAAATGCCTCGTAGCCTATCTGTTATGAGTATGAAGTGTTATACATTCATAAAAAATACTCTACTTGGAATGGCTTTGTGGATACTACAATGACACCAAGCCTAGGCTCTAATACCAACATTTTCAAAACTCTAACAAGGGTATGGCGATGACAGGTGTCTCAAGTCCACCGATGACTGGAGACCAACCCCTTATCCTAACCAAACAGAACATAAGACACCTAGCAGCAGTTGAATTCCAAAAAATAACAACATAGAAACGTAATAACCTTAAATATGTCTAAGAGTATCAACATCAATACCAAATCCATAGTAATATCCACAAAACCTCTCTAATCCAATAACAACCAAAACTTTGGGACATACCTCCAACTCTGACAATGACAATGATAATGATAATGTGAACCCTTTAATTAATTATTTGGAAGGAAACTAATGGAATGATCATGTCTTCAAAAAAATTGAAGCCCACCACTTCAATGGAAATGGCTGATAAACCGAGATGATCTACCTAACACTATGCAAGAAAAGTTGAATTGCCTTCGAACCTTACACCGTGTGGCAATAGAGTGCTTGAAGATAGTTAGTGGGATGAGCACTATCATGTAACTCAAGGATAGGGGAAAATATATTGCCAAGTAAAATCCATTCCAAACCCTCTGTACATGTTTACATATATGCATACACATATATAATACTTGTTGGGGTAGGGAACAAGGTTTAGAATGATAGTAAAACATTCTCCTTGAATATGTAGCTCAACTATGGACTATATGGGTTCAACACCCCCTCTTTATAGTGCCCCAGTGCATGTTAGTTGTGCGAATAGGAGGTATCAAGGAATACCAAGGAATTCCTTAACCCCGTGTCAATCCAAGATACTAATATATATCAACAGTGTAAAATTTGTACATGGTCATCCAGACCAAATCTCATGGCGACAAACATGAGTTTCCTATAAACGTCATCCAAGACCCATATCTTTACAGCTT
This sequence comes from Capsicum annuum, assembly GCF_002878395.1. NCBI lineage: Eukaryota > Viridiplantae > Streptophyta > Magnoliopsida > Solanales > Solanaceae > Capsicum > Capsicum annuum. The sequence goes on along the minus strand of NC_061121.1, from coordinate 108,735,205 downwards.
TTGAACATAATCCCCATTAAGCCAAATTTAAAACAAGTTGCTCATAACAAATTCATTAACCAAATGATTAATCATCAAGCCACACCATAGGTATCATCATTCCCTTACACTTGCGAGCTTATCTCTATGCCATAACAACCACATTAACTAGGGCGGATGCCTCAACCTTTTTTTTATTAAATCAAATTGGATGAATGCCACAACATCCTTTAGTTTTATGAAACCAAAATATAATAATTAATGCTTTAAAAATCCATATTCATTGTTTAACCATTTATGGACTGCAGTTGTATAATTGAGTAAGTCAAACAAAGTGACAAATTTCATTATTCAATGCCATTTACACATGTGGGTTGAGGGAACACAATTATTCAATGCCACACCTATGCACCCCATTTGTTCAACACATAAATTTCATAGAATGAATAACTTATAAAAACTATGGGAAAATAATTCAAGGACCAAACATTCCAAAACCCACATTCAAATCCATATAATTAAATAATGTAAAACACATTATTTTCATGAAATAAGATTTGAAAAAGAGTAACATGCTTGAAATACAAAGATTTATAAATAGAAATCAACTCTTGAGAACTCAGATAAACTTCTTCAAAGCCTAAGTATCTTAACCTTAGAGAATTTAGAGAGTTTGTGAGAGTAATTTGAGTTCTGAAGTATTAAAAATAGCATCCCAAGGGTGTTCAATATTAATGGGTATTATGTGAGAGAAGAGGAAAATATCCAAAATACCCTTAATTAAGAAGCAGAAAAATTATTGCTAGTGACTTCAGGTCACTATACGACACACAAGAACTCACTACGACTCGCTTAGAGGCGCTACGACTCATAGGGTAAAAGTCGTAGTCAAGAAAGAATACATTAGGTATCAAGCTTGTTTGGCTACTGATGGGAATATACGACTCATAGCTCTTAGTCATAGTCACAATAGAAACTCCATACCAATATACTGGTAGGCTACGATTGCATCCTTATGACCCGTAATGACACGTTATGACTCTTCAGGAGAGTCATAGTCTTGGAAGTGAGTTTAAAAACTCAAGAATTTTCAACGACCAAAAATTTTGGGTGTTACACCTAACCTTTTTCTGCTAGATCAATTATGCATTAACATATTGCAAATGTAGATTCATTATAGGCTATGTAGAGATAAATAGAAAGATAAAAACTCCCTTCTTTCCTAATCGCCACTGTACTAACCGATAGATCACTAACCTAACCCATACTAAATGCATAAACATGAATACCTCACATGCATTTTTATTTAAATATGGTTAAAATTAAGCTTATTGAATAATACCCACGAGTTTAGTAAATTACCAGTCAAATCGATAATAATTGAAATCAACCATGACTTCCAATAAGCCTCCAAGCCAATCAACTATGATTTAATCAAAACTAACAATAAATAAAAATTTGAAGAAGATAACAATCTTTGTATTTAACCCATACCACTCAAGTATCCATTACAAGAACAACTATGGCAATAATCATAATTCCTAACTTTATTGAAGAAACAAAATACATAAGATAACACCAAAGCCCAATCCATACAAGGAACAAAATATATAAGTCAGCCTATAAGCCTAGCCCACACCAAGAACCAAATATAAAACTAACACATTAGCATGGTCCACATAATGAAATAATACAAGTAAAGACAAAAGCATGGTCCACATAAGAAACCAAACATAAGAATCAACGCATAAGCTCGGTCCATGAAAGGAACATAATATTTATATATATAAAATATAATAGATAAACTCAGTTCATTTAAGCCTCCATAACTTACACTAATACTTGTGCACACATGCTAAGGGTCTTATTGCTACCTACTAGCCATGACCTATATTGAATGAGCTCTTCTCTATGTACGAAAATCCAAAACATCTTGAGCCTATAAGCATTATTTCACCATGCTTATAAAAATGTTCAAATATAGATACACCCTACAACAATAATAATATTAACTATACTAATTATTCTTTTGATGATGTCTAATATCTTTGTATATCTCACAATAAACAACAATTACCATAGTTATCTTTACCATAATAATGACAGTAATAGAAATTATAAACAAATATGCTTTTCATATAAATTCATTATATGTGATTGACACTTAGTAAATCAAAGAGTCATCCACTTTCCCTAAACATGCACTATAATAGGAAATATGAAGGAATAGTTATCATTAACACATAAAAGAAGTTGGGTTACGGTATATTAAAACATCACCTATAATACAGACCTAATTTACAACTTGGTTAGGCTTACCATGTCTTAGGTATATGTTTTTACCATAGAGCACCCAATATTCTACCCTAAAATTGATACTTTTAAAGACTGTCACTTCACCAATTGCCACCATACATTCTTTCGAATCCACCAATACTAATAATCTCTAACAAGGCATTTAATTATCTCCCAAACTAATTTTTAGGTACAACACCATTTTTTGTTTTTACAAGAATGAAAAGAATCACATTAACAAATTAAATACTTGAAAATTTTTATATAACAAAATAACAATAATTTATTACTCATTTTTCATCCTTGTAATCCATCCAATCACTGTGCCTGAAGTCCTAAGTATAAAAACTCGTTTTACTTTACGCCATCCCTATTATTTTTAACAAAGGTTGAATGGCACGACTCGAGACTAACCCTAGTCATAACACGATGCCTAGAACCACAAGTGATACTAAGCTAACCCATAAACTAGCATACTGCTTGAGCAACTAATTTAATTTGTATAAAAACTAAATTTGATGAGTGGAAACATAATCATGAGAAACTCTGAATAAATGTAATACAAATAAAGTTTACAACATGATAAATAAAATGAAAGAACTTGAATTACATATCATGACTATGACTTTATATCTATAAAGCATCTACTATACTAACTATGGATAGCTGGGGCATGCCTCTAATAACCACTAATCAATACATATCGATAGTAAAAATACAACACATGAACTAAAATGGACTGGAGTTTCCAAAGTAGGAGAAATAATCACCTTTTAGCTAAAAGTAGAGAACTATTTGACCTGAGTGTACGGCCTATTTTTGCTACCCACATTATGAAACAATGTTGCCATACAGACGTATATGTGGCCAGTAATTCTGAAATGTACTGAATAAGTTGATGGGTGAATGCAATAGGTATAACTGAGTAGATATATAATATTAAAATATTCATGATAAGTGCAAGAAGACTCTCCAAGGGACTGACATCCACTAAAATTTAAAGTATCTTAAAATATGAGTAAAAAACATAATTCTATAAGCTATTTGATAAACTGGTGAATAACTACACTTAGTTTCTTAAATATTTACTTTTGTAGAATAAGTAGAACTGATGCTAAAAAGTGGTAAAACATGAATACTCTATGTAAATCTCATATAAAATTAAGCATGCTGTAAAACTGAATTGAGGATCATGTATGGATACTGAGCATAAAAAAACATAAAGATGTAAAACTGAGAAGGAATGACCAAGTATACTATGTAATGGCATTATCAAAATAACATAAATAATTTGTAAAACTGACTAAATACTTACTGAAATCTGATAACTTTGTCAAGCAAACCTGAATTGAGATAAACTTAATACTGGCTGAAACTGTGGGAGCTATCATATAATAGACATAAACTATGTGAGCTATCATGGAGTCCAACATTTGGCCCATATTAAGGAGGGTTGTTCTATCCCTGCCATTAGAGTAGAACCTAAACAGGAGTGATCGCTACACTAATCCCATATTAGGCAAGGGAAAACACTCTCTAGTGAGTCACCTAAACCTATGGTGGCACATAATTTCTTGAGAATTAGGATGCACTGAACCCACACTTCATACTCGATGCTAAATCCTACACCTAACTGAAAGACATAGAAATACTAACTGGTGCATTCACTGATAACTGATAAGCTTAGGTCATGGTGTTGTAATAAAAATATCAGTCCATACAAATTCTAAAGTAATCACAAATATGTAAACTTATAGTGCTCAATATGAGCATAACAAACTATGTTAAATAATAAAATCAATGGATGACTGAGGCGTAATCTGGAAAGTCTAAAATAACATATAAACAAATAGAAAATAGGTATTCATAACCCGCCAACAATGAATAATTACTAAAATACAATAGAAACTCTTAAAATAGTAATATAGAGTTAAAATTTAGAGACCCAAATTATTGGATGGGTCGATACATGAGTATAATACGTGAATTTAAGCATGGGGATGTACTAAAATTAGTAGAATAGCAGTTTCTCATCCAAATAATGAAGATCAAGAAAAAAATATCATAGTTGGAGTTTAGAACATGAATAAGTATAATTCTTATTCTCTTTAGTACTCTAAATCACATGGTAATACTATACTTCAATACATGACAATTTGGGGATGAACTTGTAATACCCTTTATGTTTCTAGTTCCGTTCAGCCCTTAGAAACTGCTATAGACACTTAGAACATGAACATAAACTAAGTGTTGGGGACTTATTCTTATTTTTGAGCTCTTAAGTTTAAGGAATTTTAAGTTGACCTTATGGTCCCCAACACGATAGTTTTTCATTTTATTCATGTTCAGGGGTGTAAGGAGCATGTCTCAGAGATATTTCAAAATTTTTGGATGAGGTTTGAGCCATGTTTGGATTGCAATTCGACTAGATCAGCATGATTAGCCTGTGTCGTGCTAGTAATAGTGGTCATATAGTCACCGTATTAAGCCAACCTCATAAACGGCATTTAAGTTGTGACTTTAAACCCTATAAGGGCATTTAAGTTATTTTCCCCCAAACCAATTCATAAAAACAAAAGATTAGTCATTATTCTAATCAAAATACACACAACATTCATTAAAGTTTACTCCAAGAAATCTTAATTTAACTCCAAGAAATCCAAAGCTTTATCACACCCTCTTTAAGATAATCATTAATTCAAGTTTTTGGGTTCAAGAACTTCAAGAATAAGTCTTCAATAACATCAATAGGAATCCAAAGTCAAGTTTATTCATCAAATTAATCTAATAAGCTATGTGGGGTTATGAACAAGGATATTATTTCATCCTTACTCCCAAAACGTGCTTTTCATATAAGATTTCATGACTTGAGAACTAGGGTTCATTCAAAAACTATTTTGTTTTGAATTAATGAGTTAACAAATTGTTTAAGTATTAGAGTGCATGATAATCTCATCTATTAAATCTTTGATTTGAAGATTTATGTCATGTATTGCACTTCCTTATCATGAATTGAGATTGTTAAATAATTTCAAGATAAATGTTGAGAATGATTTTTTTTATGGAAATTATAAAAAAATTTGAGTACATATACTTTAAAACCAAAAATGAGTTTTGAGATTTTAATAAGATCGTGATCTTAAGCCTCTTTATTAATTTAAGAAAGTATTGATCGTTGATCTAAACTAAGATAAAGAATTCATATTATTCAAATTGCTTATGATTTAATGGAAAGAGAAGCATAATTGATTTTCTATCCAAATCCTTCTACTATTTTAAGGCATATTTCCTAAAGTTTAAGCAATAAGTATGGGAGTAGTATTTAGCACCAAGTTCGATATGATTCCAAAGGTATCATGCCTAAGAATTACGTACCATCAAAGGTTTAAGTTCCCAAAGTGGAATAAGTGATCACTTAAGATAAAGTTCTATTATGATGGCAAGGGTAGAATAGATCTCCCTAATATGGGAATGAAGTTGGACTCCATGACAGCTCACATGGTTTATCTCTATTAGGAAAAACTCCAAATAGAAAGATTAATACAACTTTTAGGACTAACCGTTATGTCTCACAAAGATTATCTATGTTTTACATACTCATGTTTTATTATTTCACAGTATATGTCTTATTCAAACCAAGATGAGTCATTTACTCTTGCATGCATCTTTTGTAAGTTTTGTATGAAGATTTAACTTTTATTTTACTTATGCATTCACCCCCATATGCTCAGTACATTAGAAAAAGTATTGATCCGCATATACATCTATGTCCTACATTATTTAATAATGTAGGTTCAGGTGCCTAGTTCCAGCAGTGTGATTGAGCGCAAGCATCTCTATATACATCCCAACAGTTGGTGGGTCATCATAGTTTGAGAACCCAGTTATTCAGATTTATAGCTTATTACAGTATTTGATCAGTTGATTTTAGTTTCGTTCAAGTTAGTTGGGAGTCTGTCCTAGTGGCTTTCTTGCTAGTAGAAATAGAAGCTTATTTGACTTCCAGATACATTTCAGATTTCAAATGTTGATTATCTATACTTTTAAGTTAAATACTTCAATATATTATGTTCACCTAAATTTTGTTTAGTTTTGATGGTACTCAGTATTACAGTGTTATTGCATTCCTAGATTGTCCTTGTTTGGAGTTTCTAAACTTGTAGAATGCTTACAAGGTTAGATAGGGTCTAGTGATAGTCCTGAGAACTATGTGACATGTTGAGACATGTTTGTGGGGAGTTACAAACATGGTTTCAAAGCCTACAGTTTGAAGAGTCCTAGGTAGTAAGATAAGTCGTGTTATATAAAGTCTTGATCATAGGTGTGAAGCGCTTAACATTTATGAGCAAAAGGCTATGAAATGATTTAGAAAATTATTCTTTTCTATCATGAATCTATTTTTCTTATAGTTTTCTCTATCTTTTGTAACTAGTTCTCTTACGTGATAAAATATGCCTTCTCACTGAGCTAATACATGCAGAAAGGATAACCAACCACTCAAGCCTATTTATCGTCTAAATGAGAATGTGTCCTATGATGAATTTTATTCTGCGTTTAAGGTATTGGCCCAATTTGTGACTACCAATGTTTAGGGAAACCATCAGGCTATAGTCCCTCTTTAACAGAATGGTGATTTAGCTGAGGCCAAAATTCATGACTTCATGAGAATGAATTAGTTTGAATTCTTTGGATCAAAAGTAGGTGAGGACCCATAACTCTACATTCATAAGGTGAGAAATATCACCTAATTAGTTATGCATGTTACTGAGGAATAGAGTGTAAATTTTACATCCTATAGCCTGAAGGATGTTGCCCATGATTGGGTTGTTATATTAAAGAATGGTAGAGGAGACGATGTCTCTCCTATGAGTTATCAGGAGTTTTAGGATGCATTTCAAGCTAGGTTCTTTCTATGCTAAATAAGAGAAATTAAGGTCAAGGAATTCATGAACATGAGGTAGGGCTCAATGATAAAGAAAAAGTATTACCTTATGTTCACCTAGTTGTCTATATATGCTTCCGATTTGATAGATGACCCTAGATCTAGTTTGAGTAAGTTTATTACTAGAATTTTTGGTTTGGTAGTCAAAGATTGTAATACTTCCATGCTTATTGGAGACATAGATCTTTCTAGATAAATGAATCATGCTCAATTTATTGAGGTAGAGAAATTAATGAAGGGAGAGAGTGGAAACAAGATAGCTAGGACCAGATAGTTTTAGTATGACAAAGCAAGGTCTAGAAGGGGTAGTCATTCACAGTTTTAGGGATACTCACATATGTCAAAGTTGTCTTCAACCAGTGACCCTGCACCTAGAACCAAGCAAGAGCATTGGGGTAACACTTCGATATATCCATGTCTCAAAGTAGTATAGGTTGAAGTCCCAATTATTTGACATGTACTAAGTATGGTAAAACTCATCCTGGTGAGTGTTTCTGGGGACAAAAAGGTTGTTATGGATATACCAAGTTGGGTCGCAGAATTAAAGAGTACCCGTATGCTAAGCAAAGAATACAAGGATGTTCATCCCCAAACTCAGGCTACTAGCGCACTAGCTCTACTAGGCCGTCTAGTCCCTCCCCAGGGTGTATCATCCAATAATGATGGCGGTCAATACTTGAATTGGTTTTATTCTTTGTCGTACCATCAGGAGTAGGAGAGTTCAACAGATGTTGTTACTAGTATGCTTCGTATTTTTCATGTTGATGCTTATGCATTGTTGTACCCAGTGTCAAATCTCTCTTATTGAACTCCATTGGATGTGGTAAATTTTGGGATATGTCCAAAAAATATATCTAATTCATTCTTAGTTTCCACCCTAGTGGTTGAGTTAGTTGTTTCCAAACAAGTCTATAGAAAGTGTCCTATTAGTATCCTTCATAAAATTATCTTAGAAGACTTAATAAAATTATCCATGGTAAATTTTGACTTTATTGCAGGCATATATTGGCTCCATTCCTATAGTGAATCTATAGATTGTCGCACTCGAGCAATGAATTTTTAGTTCCCTAATGAGCCAGTCATTGAGTGGGAAGGTAATTCGGTGTCTCCCAAGAGTTATTTCATATCCTCTCTTAAGGCTAAAAATCTTGTATAAACGGATGAATTTATCATTTAATCTGAGTCAAGGACACTAAGTCTGAGACTCCAACATTTTAGTTAGTATGTGTAAACAATGAGTTTCTAGATGTTTTTCCCAAAGATCTGCCAAGGGTACCTCCTGACAGAGAAATAGAATTTGGTATTGATATTTTTCCTGATACTCATCCCATCTCCATTCCTCTATAGCGTATGGCTCCAGCTTAGCTTAAAGAGCTAAAAGACTAGCTTAAAAATCTCTTAGATAAATGTTTCATAAGGCACAGTGTCTCTCAACGGGCCGCTCCCATCCTGTTCCTGCATCACAAATATGGCTCTCTTCGAATGTGCATTGATTACCATAAGTTAAAAAAAGTCACAATCAAGAAAAAATATTCTCTTCCTAGAATTGATGACTTATTCGACCAACTCCTAGGTGCAAGTTACTTTTTTAATATGGACCTTAGATTATGTTATCACCAACATCGATTAAGAGAATGTGCTGTTCCAAAGACAGCTTTTAGAACCTGTTATGGTCACTTTGATTTTTAGTCATGTCTTTCGGGCTGACAAACTCTACAGCAGCCTTGATTGACTTGATGAATAGTGTGTTCAAATTGTATTTGGACATGTTTATCATAGTCTTTATGAATGATATCCTTGTCTATTCTGATAGTGAGGATGACCATACAGACCATCTTAGAATTATGTTGAAAACTTATAGAGATCACAAGTTGTTTGCCAAATTTAGCAAGTGTGAATGTTAGCTAAGATCTGTAGCTTTTGTTGGTTATATTATTTCTATTGAGGGCATTAGAGTTGATTTCTAAAAGATTGGAGTCATAATAAAGTAGTGTAGACCTTTCTCTCCATCATAGATCAGAAGTTTCTTAGGTTTAGATGCCTATTACCAATGTATTGTTGAGGTGTTTTCATCTATTGCATCCCTCATGTATAGATAGACTCAAAAGTACGTAAAGTTTTAGTGGTCAAATTCCTATGAGAATACTTTTTAGGAGTTGATAGCTCGACTCACTTCAGCCCCAATTTTAGCACAACTTTATTGTAAAAATAGATTTGTTGTCTATTGTTATTCTTTTAGAGTTAGTTTGGGTTTTGTTTTGATGAAGAAAGGTAAGGTCATATCCTATGCCTCTAGACAACTTAAGCCTCATGAAAAGAACTATCCTACCCATAATCTTAAGTTAGCTACTGTTGTATTTACCTTGGAAATTTGGACACACTATCTTTATGGGGTGCATGCTAATATATTCATAGACCACAAGATCTTGCAGTATGTGTTTTCCTAGAGAGAGTTATTCCTCCATCAAAGAAGGTGGTTGGAATTGTTGAAAATTTATGACATGAGTTTTTTGTATGATCTGGGAAATGCCAACATTGTGGTAGGCTCCCTTAGTAAACTATTGATGGACAGTGCTGCTTATATGGGAAGTGATAAGAAAGAATTAGTTTGAGAAGTTCATCCGTTGGCTAGATTAGGTGTGCAATTGGTTGACTCAGTTGAGAGGAATGTTTGGGGTCAGAGTACTTCAGAATCTTCTTTAGTTTCCAAAGTTAAAGTGAAGCAAGATAAGGACTCTAGTTTGGTTAAGCTGAAGGAGTCAATTAGAGATTAGAAGATAGAGGTTTTCTCCCAAGGAGGAGATGGTGTGTTGAGATACCAGAGTAAACTATATGTGTCACGCATTAATGGTTTGAGTGCATAGATTACGGTACAATCACATGGTGCGTTTTATTCCATTCACCCAGGCGCCACTAAGATGTAGCATAATTTGAGTGAAGACTATTGGTGGAGTGGTATAAAGAAAGATATTATAGAATTTTTGGCCAAGTGCGCTAATGTTCAATAGGTTAAGGTGCAATACCAAAGACCTAGTGACATATTACAGGATTTTGTTATTCCTACTTGGAAGTGGGAAGAGGTGAACATGGACTTTGTACAGGGTTACCCCATTTGCATTGTCAACATTATTCGAATTGGGTTATTGTAGACAGATTTACCAAATCAGCCCATTTCTTTCCAGTTCACATATCCTACCCAGCCAAAGATTATGCTAAGTTGTACATTGAAGAGTTAGTCAGATTGCATAGAATTATTTTGTCCATCATTTCATATAGGAGTACTCAGTTTGCCTACTGCTTTTGTAAATCCTTTCCGATGGGTCTTGGTACCCAACTTCATCTCCATTTAGCTTTTCACCCTTAGACAGATGGTCAAGCATAGAGTACCATTCAGACCTAGATGATATGCTGAGGGCATGTGTTCTTGACTTCAAGGATAGTTGGGATGATCACCTGTTGTTGACTGAGTTCGCCTACAATAACTATTACCACCCTAGTTTTCAGATGGCCCCATTTTAGGCTCTTTATGGGAGGAGATGTAGGTCACTTATTGGTTGGTTTGAATTGGGTGAGGCTGCTTTTATAGGGCCAAATATGGTGTATAAAGCCATGGAGAATGTCCAGTTTATTTGAGAGAGGTTGATAATAGCTTAGAGTCTTCAGAAATCTTAATGCAAATGTGAGGCAAGAAGGTCTTGAGTTTGAAGCCGATGACTTAGTCTATTTGAAGGTTTAACCCTTGAAGGGGGTGAAGAGATTTGGCAATAAGGGGAAACTTAGTCCTTGATATGTTGGCCCTTACAGGATATTAAGACGTGTTTTGAAGGTAGGGTACAAGCATGAATTGCCTGCTGAGTTATCGTACGTTCACCATGTGTTTCATGTGTCCGTATTAAAGAAATATATCGGTGATCCAGCTGTTGTAGTACCTTTAGAAAACATAGATATCTAGAATAGCGTTTGATATGAAGAAATTCCAGTGAAGAATCTTGATCAGCAGATTCATTGACTAAGGAACAAAGAGTTTCCCTTGGTCAAGGTTCATTGGCGGAATCAGTCTATTGTGGGCGGCACTTGGAAGTGGAAAAAGATATGCGAACCAAGTACCCTCATATTTTTACCACAAGTACAAACTTAGGTTAAGGTTACAAATTTTATCATATTATCTCTTTTCCATTCTCAGTTCAAGTTTTTTTATAGTCACACTCATGATAATTTATTCATTCACAAATCAGTTTAATTATGCAGACATGTTTTCAGTTATGTAGGTTTAATGTATAATCTCAATCCCTCAGTATTCTCAGTATAGCAAATCTCATTTGAGGATGAATGTTACCAAGGAGAAATATTGGAATACCCCGTACATTTCAAGATTATCTCATCCCTTAGTACGTACTTAAGAAACTTAGAACCTAAAAATAAAATAAAGTGTTGAGAACTTAGTCTCATTTTTTACCTCTTAACTTCTACAATTTTTAATTTGACCTTCCGAGCTCCGATATGATGGTTTTGGAGTTGATTCACGTTTAGGGGTGTAAGAATCATGTCTCGAGGAAGTTTAAGAATTAGTGGACGAAGTTTGAGCCGTGTTTAGATTGCAATTCTAGCAGCTCCGTGCGATTAGCCCGCATTGAGCAAGTAATAGTGGTGAGATGTCTATTGCATCATGCCAAGCTCATAAACGGTATTTCAATTGAGACTTTATACCCCATAAGGGCATTTAGGTCATTTTACCCCACCTCAAGTCATAAGAACAGAAGATTGGACTCTATTCTAAGTAAATTACACTCAACATTCATCAAATTTCTCTCCAATAAACCCTAATTTCACTCCAAGAAATCCAAAGATTCATCACACCCTCTTCAAGATAATCAAGAATCCAAGTTTTCAAGTTCAAGAACATCAAGAAGAAGCCTTCAAGAGCATCAATGGGAATCTAAAGTCAAGTTTCATCATAAAATTAATTTAATAAGGTATGTGGGGTTATGAACAAGGATACACTTTCATGATTTGCAAACTAGGGTTCATACCTAAACTATTTCATTTTAAATTTCTGAGTTTACAAGTAGTTTAAGTATTGGAGTAGATGTTCATCTCATCTATTAATGCTTTGATTTTTAAATTTATATCATGTATTGTACTTCCTTATCGTGACTTGAGATTGTTAAATAATTTCGAGATGATTGTTTAGGATGAAGTTTTTTTATGGAAATTTTGAAAAAATGTAAGTACATATGCTTTTAACCCAAGAATGAGTTTTAAGATATCTAGAAGACCATGATCCTAAGACTCTTTTATAAGTTGTTTACATAGATTTAAGAAAGAATTGATCTTTAAGAAAGAATTGATCTTTTATCATAAACTAAGATAAGGAATCCACATTATTGATATAGTTTATGATTTAAAGCAAAGAGAAGAAAAACTGGTTTTCATTACAAACCCTTAAGGTGGATTTCCTAAAGTCTGAGTGATAAGTATGGGATTAGTATATAATATCGAGTTGAGTATGATTCAAAAGGTCACATACCCTAAAACTATATTCCACCGTATGTTTTAGTGCCCATAGTGAACTGAGTTAGTGATATCTTAAGATAAGGTTTTGTTCCAATGGAAAGGGTAGAAAAAATTTTCCCCAAGATGGGTAAGATGTTGGAATCCAAGACGGCATACATGGTTTTTGGCAATTAGAAGAAACCCCCAATAGAAAAAGAAAAAGTACAACTTTTAGAACTAAGTGTTATGGCTCACAAAGATTATCTATGTTTTACATACTAATGTCTAATTATTTTGCAGTACACGTCTTATTTGACCAAGGTGAGTCATTAACTCTTAGTATGCATCTATTGAAAGTTTTGTATGAATATTGAACTTTTGTTTTACTTATGCATTTACCCCCATATGCTCAATACATTCTAAAAATTATTGATCCACATATACGTTTACATGCTACAATGTTTATCAATGTAGGTTTAGGTGCTCAGTTCAAACAGCGTGATTGACCGTGAGCATCTCTATGTACATCCCGACAGTTGGTGAGTCTTCATAGTTCGAGGACCCAGTTATTTAGATTTTTAGCTTATTACTGTATTTGATCAGTTGCTTTTAGTTGAGTTCAAGTCAGCTGGAGGTTTATTCCAGTGGCTCTATAGCTAGTTGAAGTAGAGGCTTTTTAGATTGTCAGTTACATTTTAGATTTCTAGTGTTGATTGTCTAGACTATTAATTAAAAAACTTTCAGACATTATGTTCAGTTAAATTTATTTCAATTCAGATAGTAATTGGTATTCCAGTGTTATTGCATTTCTAGATTGTTCTTGTTTTGAGTTTCAGATATTGTCGAAGGCTTACAAGTTAGCTTGGGGATACTCATAGTCCCGAGCACCATGTGACATCACGAGACACATTTTAAAAGCATTATAGAACGATTATTTAAAACATATAAATTCAAATTGAAAATCATAATTTCGGGCACTAGGATGAAAGATTCAGGTTGTGCAAAACCGCACATACCTAAATTTCTTCATTTACAGATGAAGATGAAAGCTTGAAATTGGAAATTGAATTTTTAAGTTCTAGGGGAAGAAAGCTTGAATTTCTTGTTTTTTGGAAGAAACCCTATTTTATATTCTCTTGAGAGTGGAAAGGAGAGCAAACATTGAAAACTAATTAATGATGGGGAACTATCATGTATAGGGTGATTTTAATTCATAGGGGTAGGGTTTGAGGTGAGGAAAAGACAAAATTACCTCTAGGGAACTTGAACAAACATTGCAGGATTTTCTTTAGTTGATGGCTTAACTAACATCCTGAAAACTAGTTGATGACTTGTCAACCTAGTCATCACCTTCTCTTCATGATCTGGTTAAGGTTGGCGACATAGTTGACAGCCTGTCAACTAGTTGACAGCTTGTTAACCTAGTCATCAACTTTTTTTTAGGGATAGAGAGTGATTCCGGTTAAGGCTGATGACAAGGTTGATAGTTCATCACTTAGTTAACGGCTTAAGACCTCAGGTCGTCCCTTTGTTTATAGGCATACACACTAAGGTAAAATAAGAATAACTTTCCACTTCGATATCACATTAAAGTGAAGCCAAATGCATTTGAAAGTAGACTCAAAGAACATTTATTTTACATATAGTAGAAATCTTGAATCAATATAGTCTTTGAGACACACTCATTTAAATTGGAAAATAGTTGGAGAATCCATTAAAACTCTATCGATAGAAAATTCCTCAACTCATTTTTGCTCTAAGTGCATCCTATGGCTGTAATTTGCATCGAAAACACCTTCTACAAATTGTAAATGATATTGAAGCATATATACATATCCAAATATTTTGTTGAGAATTTACACACATATGAACGACTTTTCAAAGTCTTGCCCAATAATGCAGAGTGTTACATTATCTCCCCCTTGGAATCAGTTATCTTCGAATGATGGATAGGAACTTGTTGAAGTCATAGAAGTATGGAATAATGTAAACATGACATTTCGGTAATAAAGTGTATAAATCAGCTAAAACATTATAACTTTTATCATTAAACTGATTTTTGAGGTGACTTGACTTTATTTACGATAAAAATCTTATTCAAGCTTAAAGTTTAGAACTCACTTAAAATGTTCATGATACAATCATCCATATAGAATTGTAAAATTATAATAGATGCAATAAATTTCCAAGAGTTACTAAGGATAGACTAAGGTATGTAACTTCTAATTAGGGATTATCCTTCAACAAAGCGTGTATAGGAATCAAGGAAAATGGGATTCATGGCATCGCCAAGTAAATTATGTAAGCACTAATCATGAGATAACGAGACTTAGGTCATAAAAAGGGTATTACAATATCTGAGCTCGAATACTTGGAAAACTAAGATCATGCACAAAACATATATGAACCAAATCATGACTACATTGCAGAATCTAAAAAATGATTCATGGACCGAACTAAATTTGCAACTTATATGTATGCGAAAAAATTACCTCATATAATTGCCATATTCATGAAACTTTGATAATAATACTAGATGAACAGATGGAAAACCATAGGAACTTGCATGTTTGACTTTTAAATAGAATTTCTGGCTAAGAGTTCCAATCACATTAGGGAGTAAAGAATTTTGGGCAAGATCTGAATAAGGAATCACAATATGGCTAGAACTCTATAACATAGAATATTCTCCCATAAAACATAAGCTAGGATAGAATTTTTTCCTTAGGCAATGCAACTACTAACTTTCAAGCTTAGCCATACTTCTCAAATACTCACTCAACTGTACTTATCATTTTAATGACTATGTTCATGGATTAAACTTCTAATTCTCACATTGGCGTGGATAAGTCCTACAAAAGTCTGAGCTTAAATGAATTATCTCACCATGTTCAAGATTACTAAAAATCACAAGGTATAACACATGACACCATAATACTAGTCTAAGAAAAGAATTCAATACCCCATGCATGTTTCTCACCTCTTATCTCAAGAATAATTTTTCTTACCACATCAAAAAAGTAAATTCAACCTCTTATTAGGAATTCACTAGCGCACAATGCATCTATCCACTTATATACCAACATGACATTCAAGCCTATCATTATAACCATATATGAATTTCCAGGGAAACGACCACCAAAGCATATTTCCCAAATTCTTTAATAACTCTATCAATAATAACTTCCATGCACTATTCTCAAGAAAACACACATAAAATTTTGACTAAATATGACATATATTCAACTACTACCTCAATATTCCTTCAAACATATAGCCTTGTATAGAACAAGCATACAAAGATCTTTTTGTAATATGGAATATTTACTCTCTCCTATCAAAAAATTGTTCATCACCAAAATCTTGACATATGGAGAGGTCACTAAAAGGTTACAACTTGAGGAACGAAAGCATAAAAGAGTATTATGTACAACTTGTACACTTATCTAAGGCTTGAGAAATATAGTATCAAAAGCATGAATTCATTTGTAACACCCCAAATCTGGTACCCGAAATGCTACAGGATGCTCATGACCCCGGAGGATCACAAGCTAACCCATGACTGATGTCTGTACCTGAACACTTCATAATAAACTGTATAATGCCAAAATAAAGGTTCTAAAGCCGTAAGGTTCAAAATTGATAAAAATAAAACATAACATCTGGATGGGGTATGAACACCCAAAATAACTAAAATAAATTATATAAAACATGATACTTTAAAAAGGCTCTAACTTTCTTATTAAGGAGTTGATGGGACATGTTCCTAACTAACTCTAACTACTGTAATAGACTAAGTAATGACAAAAGATGAGGACTCACTGCTAAATATGGATGCTAAAAATTTGAATGCTACTGATGCTATGAAGCTCGTGCTTCAGAACCTATGACATAAAACACTATAACACGATTGTGCTAGTATGTTCGAATATATTGGTATGCATATGCGGTAGGCTGAATGCAAATGGTTCACATGTATTAAATGTACTAATTGATTAGATACCATGAACGTGAGAATACATGCATGATTACATAATAATTGTAACTAAGTTAGTCAATACATAATTTCTAAGACTGGGTACTGATAACATAAGATACTGATAACTGTATAATAGATACTAAGCGAATGTATCTGACATTTTAGGTTTTTATGGAACTAGCAGAGTTCTGTACTATTCTGAGTTGACTGTATCTAATAGTCTAGGTTCTAATGGAACTAGATGAGTTCCATAATATTCTGAGTTGACTATATCCGACTGTCCTGAATTCTATAGAACTATCTGAGTTCTATTACTAAGACTGATACTGAGACTATGGGAGGTAGTCATCTAACTTACATACCCCTAATATGCCATTATGGATGAGTTGGGGTCCAATTTGTAGCTCTAATTAGAAGGGTTTCAATACCGTGCCACTTGTAAGGACAAGCTTTGATTGACCCTCATATAATAGGTTACTCTAATAAGAATGGTGGGACCTACATATAATAGGTTAATTCACCTTATTTTCCATCATATAATAGGTTATGATGTCTCAACCTACGCATGCTACATAGTTCTGGAGTGCGAAGATTGCTTTGAAGAATCACACCCTCTAATAACCGGTGAGTTCCCATCCTTGTGCTCACTCGGTGCTAACTCCTAATTTTATTTAAAGAGACACTAAACATGATTAACTGAACGGAACTGGATTAAGTTCATAAAGTTCTGATGATTATCGGAATACTACTGAGATTATTGAATTACTAAGCTTTCTGAGATTTACTGGGATTACTGAGCTTACCGTATTTTTTCCTGAGTCATATGACTATCTAAATTCTACTGAACAAGGCTTGACTGAGGATATAAGGAAATCATGACACTGGCCCTAGGCACACAGCTAAATTGTTGGATATTAAATACCCCCAGGACTCGATATCATAAAAGTAATTCATGGAACAATTTCAAAAGCACAACAGTTGCTACACACATATCCATAATCCATTGACTATGACATTTCATCAAACACTTGACATGCATGAACTTGTATAGCAATGGGGATTTCATATTATCATACTAATATGGCACTTTTCCTTCCTATAGGAATTCAATCAAACACATAGTGAGCATAGTATATGGAGGCTACAATGGACAACAAGTAAACATCATGATTCAATTCTAATTTCACAATTCAAGGGTTTTAATTGTGGGTTCACATTAATCTACACATATGTTAACTAATTCCACATAAAATCTATCACCAAACATGTTTTATAATTCAATTGGTCATTATAAAATTCAACGAAAACAAATCCAACATGGAATTCATAATAATATATATACTTGAACTTTGAAAAGAGATTCTTGGGCTTCATGGATGAAATGAGTCCAAGAATGAACACTATACGACCTGAGTTAATGAATTTGGAAGGATTGATGGAGAGTTCTTGTTATTTAGCCCTTGAATTTAAGAGCTAGGGTTCTTGTTCTTGAGAGAGAGCAACTCAATTGGAAAAAAATAGAGTGAATAATGATATCCTTAAGTCATGTAGGGTTAAATTTCATCTTTAGGGGTGAACTAAAATCATGGGAAAAGACCCATTTAACCATTGACACGTTTTTTTAATTTTTATGAAAAATTTCTTGACCTAGATCCCTGGCGGGACGCGGTGCTATTGCACCATATCACTGGAATTTGACAACTGAGAAATTGGACAATGGTGTAACGCGGGGATATCGTGGAGCTTTATTGGATTTTGAAAATTAGGATTTGGGAGTCCTTTGCAACGAGATAAAATCGTGGAGTCTTACTGGAAATTAATGAGTATCATTTTGGCTTATCGTGTGATGCACCCTTCACTGAGATGATGGTGTTTTACAACTAAAACTTGAATTAGTCATAACTTCTTACCCGATTATCGAATTTAGGTAAATCTTATATCGATGAAAAGCTTATTGAATTTCCCACACGATAAAAAGTGAAAATCTTGAAAATACCACATGTATAAAAATAGATTCATCTTTAAAACAAGTCTTTGACATAATTGGATGAATTTAAGTTAAATAAAATATGGGGTATAACAATATCTCCCCCTTGGGAATATTCGTCCTCAAATGAGAATGATTAAGATGGGAGAAACTATAAGTTGAAGTACATATTGATCATAAAAAACTAAAACATGACTACATGACTGACATTTTTTACATTGATACTCAGCATGCATTTCTGATACATGATTTTTTGGCTGAGATGATACTTGAATACATGACTGAGAGTACTGATAAGCTGATTACGCATATCTGATGCGTGAATACATGACTGAACAAACTCATGAATACATGAATGAGATTTCTACTGACTGAGTCTTCTCATAAAGTGAATGTATATCTGATGTATGAACATACGACAAATTTGATATACGAACATCTGATTGAATCTGCAATGGAAAATATATACCAAGTTCTAAAATGGGAATCTAAGCATAAAACTGGTTTGTAATACAAATTGAACATGAAATTTAAAAGATTAAGAAAAACTATTACCTCAAGCTAGATTTGAGTTAGCAGAGAAGAGTTGAGGGTACATGGTACGCATGCCTACTTCTCTACCCCAAGTAGCTCCCTCAATGGATTGATTACCTCAAAGGACTTTGACTAGATGGACTTTTTTGTTCCTTAGTCTGTGAGTCTGATAGTCAAAATGTTGACTTGAATCTCATCATAAGAGAGGTCGTTCTGAATATCTGTGCTCCGAACAAGGACTAGAACTGTTGGCTCACCTATACACTTCTTGATCAAAGAGTCTTAGAAGACTGGATCAACTGCGGCTAGATATAAAGGAAATTTGAGATCATAATATACCTTGGCGAAGGGACTAATAATTTTGAAGGGACCGACATATCGAGGACTGAGATTTCCATTATTATCGATCCTCTTCACTCCCTTCATGGGAGAGATCTTTAGATAAATATAGTCACCAATCTCAAACTTGAGATCTTTTCTGCGCATATCTTCATAAGATATTTGTTGGCTCTGAGTAGCCCAAAGTCTTTCTCTGCTCAACTGGATATTTTCTAAGGAATCGAATACTAAGTCTAGCCTTATAAATGAGGCCTCACTAAGTTTGAACTAACCGAATGGAGATCTGTACCTCCTAACATGGAGAGCTTTGAATGAAGCCATCTTAATACTGGAATGATAGTTGCTGTTGTATGAAAACTCAATCAAAGGTAAGTTATCATCCCAACCACCCTTGAAATCAATTGCACATGCTCGCAGCATATCATCTAATGTCTGAATAGTCCTTTTTGCTTTGCCATTTATCTAAGGATGAAAGGTTGTACTGAGATGAACTTGGGTACCAAGACCTTTTTGGAATGTTTTACAAAAATAAGAGGTAAACTGGGTACCTCTATCCGAGACAATGGAAAATGGAACACTTTGTAATCTGACCAACTCCCTGATGTAGCGTTTAGCGTAATCTTCGGCTAAATAGGACGTATGAACTAGGAGAAAATGAGTTGATTTGGTCATTCTATCTACAATGACCCATATTGAATCATATTAATGACAAGTTCTAAGCAAACCTATCACAAAGTCTATGTTTACCTCTTCCCACTTCAAAGTTGGTCTATTGAACTCCGGTATAGACCTACTAGGCTTATGATGCTCTATCTTAACCTACTTACATATAGAGCACTTAGAAACAAACTACGCAATATCTCTCTTCAGCCTACTACACCAACAAATCTCCTGTAAGTCACGGTACATCATTGTGGCCTATGGATGAATAGACAAGCGTGTACTATGTGCTTCTGCAAGAATTCACTAACACAAGTCATCTACACCTAGAACACATGGAAAATCCTAACAACACTATACACCATCTCCTTCTTCGGAGAAAACCTCTACATTTTTATTCTTGAATGACTCTTTAAACTTGGCTAGACTGGGATCTCTATCTTGCTTTTCTTTCACCTTGGAAACTAGAGATGATTTTGAACTACTCTGAACCTATACATCACTCTCCTCCATATCCACTAAGAGAACACCTAGTCTGGCAAGCTGATGCACTTCCAGAGCTAACTTCTTCTAACTGTAATCAACATGAGCAAGTGTACCAATAGATAGTCTACTGAGAATGTCTGCTACTACGTTGTCCTTGCCCAAATGTTAAAGAACACTCATGTCATAATCTTTCAAGAACTCTAACCACCTTCTCTGACGAAGATTGAGATCTTTTTAAGGAAAGACATACTGAAGGCTCTTATGATGTATGAACACATCTACATGAACTCCATATGGATAATGCCCCAAAATCATTAAGGAAATAGTACGACGGCTAACTCAAAATCATGAGTAGGATAATTCTTCTCATGGGTTTTAAGTTTTTTGAAGGTGTAGGCTATGAATTTACCATACTACTTAAAGAAACAACCTAAAACTACTCTGGATGCATCACAATACACCGCAAACCTATCTGGACCGTCTATGAAAGTCGAAAGTGGTGTTGAGGTGACTCGAGTCTTCAACTCCTGAAAACTCTTCTAGCTAGAATTTGACCATAGAAACATAACTTTATTCTGGGTCAATCTGCACATAGGGGATTCAATAGAAGAAAATCCCTTAATCTGATAGAGAGATGGGTTGGGTTAGTTTCTTACTGCTTCCGTCTTTTGAGGATCTACTCTAATGCAATTACGAGAAATAATATGACCAAGGAATGATACTAACCTTAGCTAAAATTTGCACTTACTGAATATGGCAAATAATTGATGGTTTTTGAGAGTCTGCAATACCATTCTGAGATGGTCTTCATGATCATGCTCACTATGGGAATAGACAAGAATATCATCTATGAAAACTATGATGAACATATCCAAGTACCGCTTGAACACTCGGTTCATGAAGTCCATAAAAGTTGTAGGGGCATTAGTAAGACCAAAGGACATAACTACGAATTTAGAGTGACCATACCTAGTACGGAAAACTATTTTCAAAGTGTCACATTCTCTGAATCTGAGCTGATGATGGCCTTATCTGAGGTCTATCTTAGAGAAATAGCTGGAACCCTAAAGTTGGTCGAATAAGTCATCGATTCTGGGAAGTTGATACGTGTTCTTCACTATGATTTTATTGAGGTTATAGTAATCAGTGCATATTCAAAGAGAACTGTCTTTCTTTCGCACGAATAAGACTGCTGCACCTCATGGGGACATACTGGGTCTGATAAATCCCTTCTCTAGGAGATCCTTCAACAGATCTTTCAATTCTATGAGATCTGCTGGTTCCATTTTGTATAGAGGAATAGATATAGGTTGAGTATCAAAAAGAAGGTTAATACCAAAGTCTATTTCCCTTTCGGGAGGAATTCCTGGAAGATCTTTAGAAAAGACATCTGAATATTGATTCACGTCTGGGACTGACTCAACATTTGGTGTTTCGGAGCTAGAGTCCTTAACATTAACAAGATAATAGACACATCCCTTAGATAGAATTTTCCAAGCTCAAAGGTAGGATGTAAGTTGATCTCTGAAAGCAAATACAATTACCTTCCACTCTAGGATGGGTACATTCGGAAACTTAAACCAGACTATTCTATATCTTTAGTTGATTGTGGAATATCAGGAATGATGTCAGTCCATGTTGAGAATTACATCAAAATCAATTACCTCTAATTTGACTAAGTCTGGTAAGGTGACTTTCTAAAATATTATAACTGGGCAATTCCTGTATACCCACTGAGATATAATGGTTTTACCGGGTAGAGACTGAAAAGGGCTATGTTATAATTTTGGGACTGACTCCAAAATCAACTGCTATATAAGGAGTAACAAAAGACAAGGAAGATCTTGGATCTATCAAAGTGTAAACATGCAAGTGAAAGATCTGTAATGTACCACTTACCACATCAAGAGAATTTTCCTGATCCTATCAGGACTGGAGAACCTAAAGTCTATTTTGGCATTGCCCACTAGTAGTACTGGAAGTGACACCCTGCTGATTTGGGCGACCGAATTGGGCTGAGGAATGGTTAAGATAACCCTGAGGACTTGGTTGAGCATAATCTCTTAGTCTATGGAATAGCTTGCCACATCCAAAACAAATACCACTGCCCACTCTGCAAGTACAATGGTGGTGCTTGCCACACGTATGACAAAGAAGATAGGTTCAGGAACTACTAACACTACCCTAAGATTTAGAGCCTGGCTCCCTATCTTTGATGCCATCTATGAATTTTGGCACTAGAGCACTGTTTGAAGAATGAGATGGAATGGATTACTTAGGATGAAACTGAGAATAGTTTCCTCCTTACAACTTAGGTTGAGCACTGTTTAAATTACCTATTCTTGCTCTTTTATTTTGCTTCTCTCGCATCATAATTTTTTGCTCTTCTATTAGTTGAGAATATGTCAAAAATATGGCAATGTGCATCTCACTTATTAGCATTGCAGATCTACACTCATTAACCACACTATCATTTACCCTGACAGAAACTTACTCATCTTGGCTTTGCTATCTGCCACTACATGAGGAGCATATCTGGCTAATTGGGTACACTTAAGAGAATACTCTTTCACCATCATATTTCCTTGGTTGAGGTTTATATATTCGAACACTTTAGCTTCTCTCAGATCTAGGGTATAGAATCTATCTAAGAATGTAGTTGCAAAATCCTCCCTCTCAATAGACCCTTCATTTATAGCCCTCTCTAACTTCTACTATTTGAACCAGGTGTGAGCAATATCCTGCAAATGATAAGCAGCTAGCTCAGAACTCTCACTAGAAGTAACCCCCATGATTTCCATAACCTTCTCAACCTGGTCTAGGAACTCCTGAGGATCCTCATCAGACTTAGACCCAAAAAAAGATAGAGGATTTAATTGGGTGAAGTCCCAAATCCTGGCTGCAACTTAATTAGCCACTGGGTTGGCCAGAATAATAGCTTGTCATTCATTCTTAGCAAAAACTAAATTAGCAAGAGTGGTGAATGCAGCTCTGAACTTTGCATATGAAACGTGCTCGTCCAATAGGTCTGCTTAGAGGCATGTTTTGTAGGAGAAAGGGAGAAATAGATTAGATAAAAAGATAAACTTGATCTCATGCTCACTAGCACAACATGAATACTGAAAGAAGGGAAACTATTCCTAAAACATCTAATAGCCTCCTGCACATAAATGTGGCATGCTATATACCCATGCATAAGACTCTACTAGATGCGGCTTTCAAACTTACTAAGACACTATTGAACTTTAGGCTCTGATATCATGTTTGTAACGCCCCAAATATGGTACCTAAAATGCTACATGGTGATCATGACCCCAGAGAACCATAAGCTAACCCATGATAGATATCTGTACCTGAACACTTCATAAAATACTGTATAATGCAAAAATAAAGGATATAAGGTGTAAGGTTCAAAATTGATAAAAACAAAACATAACATCTAGATGGGGTATGAATACCAAAAAAACTAAAATAAATTGTCTGAAATTTGACAGTCTAAAAAGCCTCTAACTATCTGAATAATGAGATGACGGGACATGTTCCCAACTAACTCTAACAACTGAGATTGAGACTGTTGGAAGTAGTCATATAACCGACATGCCCCTAATACACTATTATGGCTATGTTGGGGTCTAATTTGTAACCCTAATTAGAAGGGTGTAAATACAACACCATTGGTAAGGACAAACTGTGAGTGACCCTCATATAAAAGAATACTCTAATTAGAATGGTGGTACCCCCATAAAATAGGTTAATCCACCACATCTTCTCTCATATAACAGGTTATGATGTCTAAACCTACTCTGGCTACGTAGTTCTTGAGTGCAAAGGTTGCTTCTAAGAATCGCACCCTCTAATAACAAGTGAGTTCCCATCTTTGTGCTCACTCGGTGCTAACTCCTACTCTCATCAGAAGAGACCCTAAACATGATTAATTTAACTAAACTGGACTGAGTTCTTAGAGTTCCGATGACTAATAGAATACTACTGAGATTACTAAATTTTTGAGCTTTTTGAGATTTACTAGGAATGTTGAGCTTACTAAATTTTTTCCTGAGTCACATTACTAGATGAATTCTACTGAACATGGCTTGACTGAGGATATGGTGAAAACATGAAATTGGTTCTAGGAAGACAACTAAATTTTCGGGTATTAAATACCCACGGGACTCGATATCATAAAAGTAATTCATGGCATAAATTCTAAAGTACAATAATGGCTACACACATATCCATATTCCATTGACTAAGACATTTCATCAAACACTTGACATGCATGAACTTGTATATGAATGGGGATTTCACATTCTTATACTAGTATGGAACTTTTTCTTCCCACAGGCATTCAATAAACACATAGTGACCATAGTATATGTAGGCTACATTACACAACAACTAAACATCATGATTCAATTCTAGTTTCACAATTCAATGGTTTAAAACTTGGGTTCACATGAATATACACATATAATAACTAATTCCACATAAAATTTATCACCAAACATGGAATAGCATTCAATTGGTTATTATCAACATGAACAAAAACTAACCCAACATGGAATTCATAAGAATCCATATACTTGAACTTTGAAAAGAGATTCTTTGCCTTGATGGACAAAAGGGGTCCAAGAATGAACACTATGCATACCTGAGTTAAACAATTTGGAAGGATTGATGGAGAGTTCTTGTGATTTGGCCTTTGAATTTTAGGCCTACGGTTCTTGTTCTTAATAGAGAACAACTCAATTTGGGAAAAATAGAGTGAATAATGATATCCTTAGGTCATGCAGGGTTAATTTTCATATTTAAGGCTGAACTAAAATCATGGAAAAAGACCCATTTACCCCTGGATGCATCTGTTGAACCTTTTTGAAAAATTTCTCGACCTGCAACCCTGGCGCGACACGATGCTATTATGTCGTGTCACTGGAATTTGACAATTAGGAAATTAGACAATGACACAATGTGGGGATATCTTGGAGCTTCACTAGATTTTGATAATTGGGATTTTGGAGTCCTCCACGACGTGGTGAAATTGCAAAGCCTTATTGAAAGTTGAAGAATGTCATTTTGCATTATGGCGCGACGCACCACTGACTGAGATGACGGTGTTTTACAATTAAAACTTAATTTAGTCATAACTTCTAACCCGGTTATTGGATTTAGGCCAATCTTATATCGATAGAAAGTTTATTGAATTTACCACATGACAAAGAGTTAAAATCTTGAAAATATCACATATATAAAAATGGATTCATCTTTAAAACATGTCTTTGAAATCTTTTGGATGATTTTAAACAGGATAGAAATATGGGGTATTAAATCATTAAAGAGATCAAAAATAAGGACACGCATCACATAACTTGAAGTTTTGTTGACCATTACGACTGTATCATAAGTGCCTGCAACTGAAAATACTCTAACAAATGAGTACATGAGTCATGAGCTGTATGACCTAAGTTAGTTGTTCATAAGTTCATGGACTATGACTTGTACTACTGAGTGAATTGGAAATCTTTATACTAGGAGCGAGGAGTGCACATGATTCTATATAAGTGCATGAACATGGAATATGATTATGGAGATAACGTGTAAGGCATGAGTTGATGTCATGATGACTAACGTAAAAAAATTTACACTGAGATAAGAATGGGTCAAGCATCTTCCTCCCTTACTAGTGCTCTAAAACTCATTAGCGTCACTACTAGAATTTAAGAGCCTTACTTGGTTACTCTTTCTATCATCTCCCCTAAGTTTTAAGCAATCATTCTTAGTTTATAGATTTATTTAATAAACTCAAAACTTAACTGCAACCGTTGCACTATAAAGTTCGACATATTATAATGCAAATAAATAATAAACTCTCCATGAGAAACAACACCTGAAAGTGTAAAACCCACTACTATTACCTTCTTCTGAAAAAGAACTCTCAATGTTTTATAGTCCAAATAATCATCATAAAATAATATAAATACGTACTAACTTAGAATCTTCGAGAGTATCACAATACATTGTGTTCACACCATCTATAATTTTAAAATCTTCTTTCTATTTTCTCAATTATATAATATTCAAACTTAGACTCGAACACTTAATATGGGTATTCCTAAATTCTTAATGAACTATACTAACTTCATTCTTTAACACTCAAATAAATTATACTATCCTTAACTTTCTTTAGCTTCTGCAATCATAATCACATACTTATATCCTTCTCGACATATAATTTCCTTACTAAACACATAATTGTCTTCTTTTCCTTCATACCCAACTAATATCACATCTCTAAACTTATACTTTTCCCTACACCATAAGAATTACCATTACACCAGCATACCAAACATCATTCAGAAATAACCCATAACTTAGAATGTATGAACATCATATACTAAATAGCCTCATTCGAACTTAACAACTAAAGGGTACTACCTAAGAACGCCCAATGCTAAAACATAGAAATAATATAATCCCATATCACCTTGGGTACACCTCTAAATCACACCCACACCATCATACTTAATTTCACATCAACAAACTTAAATTTTTGCTTATATTATTTCAACCCTAATGATTCACTTTTCATAAAACTAGCCCTATTGATACAAAATCTACTGAATCTAGATAAACACTATCCCCACTTTACTGCTATTAAACTTCTAGGTTCATCCTTATAACTCTAGGTTACATCTCGTCATAGGATTCTTAGAAAGGATCTGAGGGTATATATAACTTTGCCTTAGTTCACGATTTATATGATCATGAATAAAATGATTCATACTTTAGAACATAAATGCATTGGTGGGATACTTTTTGAGCCAACATCCTATCCAAAAGCTGTCTGTGAGTATTTTCTGTGAAAACTCTATTGTAAGAATTTAAGCATGACTATTTCTATTACTTTTAAAGTAAGGTATAGCTGACATAAATAAAGAAAGAGGAGAATCTGTATAAGCTTCTTAAAGAATAATTTTAGATATGAAAGAAGTGAAATATTTCTTAAATTCCCCGTAGCCTCATGATGAAAAGTACATACATCTCTGTACCATTCCGTAATACTCTACTAGACATGACTTTATAGACACCCTAGGACACTTGAACTCTAGGCTCTGATACCAAGTTTGTCATAGCCCAAGACTACCCCTAGTCTTAACAGATTGCCTTGAATAACAAATGAGCCCTAGCAAACCCATAAAATGGCATACTACTTGAGCAACTAATTTAAATTGTATAAAAACTAAACTTTCTAAGTAGAAACATGATCATGAGAAATTCTAAATAAATATAATACTAATAAATTTTATTACATGATAAATATGATGAAAGAACCAGAATTACATATCATGACTCTAACTGACTATCTATGAAGCGTATACTATACTAACTATGGATAGTTGGGACATACCTCTAACTACAACTAATCAATACATATGGCTAATCAAAGTACAACACATGAACTACAATGGAATGGACTTCCCAAAATAGGACAACTTATCACTTACTAGCTGAAAGCTGTAAACTGTCTCACCTTGGTGAATGGACAACTCCTAGTTGCTATATTATGAAACAATGTAGCCATACTGAAATATATGTGGTCAGTAAATCTGCAATGTAGTATGTAAGTAGGGTTGAATGCAATAGGTAAAATTAAATAGATACATAATAATAAAACATGCATGCTAAGTGCAAGTAGACTCACTCAGAGACTAAAATCATTTGAAAGCTGAAGTATATTAAAACATGTGTAACAAACATAATATGTTAAGCTGGTGAATCATGACATTTAGTTTCTTAAATCTTTACTTTGATAGAATGAGTAGAAGTGAAGTAGCGAAGCAGTAAAACATGAATACCATATGTAAATCTCATGTAAAGCTAAACATGCAGTAAAACTGAATTGAGGATCATGTATGAATACTGAACATAACAATAACATGAACATGCCAAAATGATAATGCAACACAAAGCATAGCATGTACTGACATAATCTGAATAAAATGAATAATCTGTACACTCACTGAATAATTACTAAATTTTGATTACTTTGTCAAGAAAACCTTAATTGAGATAAATTGAATAAATACTTAAACAATAACAGCTATCATGTAACTTGTAATGCCCCAATTTTTTGGAATTAGAATGCCACATGGTGCCCATTATCCTGAAGGACTACAAGCTAACCCTCTACTGATATCTGTACCGGAGCATTGCATAATATATTATAATAAATATACAAAACTGGTAGAAACTTTCCATAAGGTTGAAAACATCTAAAATACTCAAAACTAAAAATTAAATACTGATACATCTATTTGAAAATCCTCTAATTGTCTAAATTATGAATTTGATGGGACATGTCCCCAACTAACTATATCTACTGAAAATAAATTAATTCTAATGCCATAGTAAAATAAGGATAATGAAGAGGACTCACTGCTACATCTACTGCTGAAAACTGACTCTGGACTGGTAAGGGGGCTCTGGGTCTCACACTTCTAAACCTATGGTATAAGACACCAGAGTGAAAGAGAAAAGTTTGCGTCAGTACTTTGAATGTATTGGTATGCTAGATGAGGTAAGGCTAAATGAAAGGGCTTAGGCATGAATATAGCTTAGCTGAATAACATGAGAGTACTGTATAAGGACATATGCATGAATGCACAAATCATAACTAAAATTATCGTGACTTTAAATACTGATACTTGGGTACTATGTTACTGACATCTGAACTCAATACTAATACTGAGATACTTAATAATTGAGTCTATTGAGATTGATGTCTAATCTTGCTGATACAGATTAATTATATTTGAGATCAAGCCTGTATAACTGGTGAGCTCTAATTTTACTGGTAGTGGTGCTTGATACGTGATAAACTAAATCCACTATCAAACCTATATAACGGGTGACCTCTGAGTCTACTGATAATGACAATAATTATCTGAATTTGAGATCAAGCCTATATATTGGGTGATCTCTGAGAGGTAGTCAAGGATAGTATAATGGGCGACTCCTTAGCTAAAATCTTTTACCGTGACTGAATCTGAAATAGAGACTGTGGGAGGTAGTTATCTAATCGACATTCCCCTTCTAGCTTCTTTGGAGTCCAACCTGTAATCCCAGTTGGAAGGGTCTCAGTAGCATTCCATGGGTAAAGACACTTCTCTCTGAACCCAGGAGGCTATGCCTAATATAATAGGTGACACCTAGTCGGAGCCAAGCCTAATATCATGGGTGACTCACGGGAGGTACCAAGCCTAATATGATGAGTGACTCTTAATCCTGCACTTGCTATGCAGTTTTGGAGTGTAGGGATTTTTATTAAAGATTTTTCCTAAAATAACGAGGAGGTCATCATCCCTACCCTAGCTCGGTGTTGAATTCTACTCCTAACTTAGTAGACACTGAACTAATTCATAGACTATTCTAGACTAAGCTAAATATGTTACCGATTATCTTACTTGACTCATCTAATTGAGTTTACTTGATTTTGTTAGATGATAGAATACTTCTAAATCTCATTATCTGACAGGATAATACTATGTTCTAAATTGATTACTTGAATTCTACTAAGGTTTGAAAGTAAATTCTTGAATACTAGTAAGATCTGAGTTGAGTATAGAACTAAAGCTATAATGCTAATGATACTTGTATTACTGAGATTTATTAGGTTCTGTAACTATTTGAGAGTACTGAATTTTATAACTGAATGAGTTCTAAGAATCGTGACTAGACTGGGATTATCATGAAAACCAACATGGGCTCTAGATTTGCTGCTAAATTGTCGGGAATAATTACCCTAGGACATG
Source organism: Capsicum annuum (assembly GCF_002878395.1). NCBI lineage: Eukaryota > Viridiplantae > Streptophyta > Magnoliopsida > Solanales > Solanaceae > Capsicum > Capsicum annuum. Next base: position 108,704,705 of record NC_061121.1, on the reverse strand, counting down.
ATATCATAAAATTAAAACATAACCATATCAAATAATCATGATCATGGACTTTTATTCACCATTACAATCATTAAAGCATCTTTTTGGGCACTTGGAAATCATAAACATAAAATAGTATAGGGAGACATGCTACAGGCTCGTACTTCATTTAACAAGGTCTTACAACAGACATTTTACATGCATTGAAGAGAACATAATTGGGGAATTTCATGCTAACATGCCACAATTCATTCACTAATACTTTTCAACAAAAACATGGCATGCATCAACATACACATAATTGGGGATTCTAGTCAACATGCTAGTTTGTCTCTAATTCATTCACGTAAGCATTTTATCAAACATATGGGTAGCATGCTTAGGTTATTCCAAATGTCTACACTTACTTGACATAATCACATCACCTAACATGCAACTTGACAAGGGTTTATCATGAACATTATACAATTCATCACATACTAGAATTAACTCTTGAAATTGGTAGTCTAAATTATGAATTAAAACTCACAAATACAAAATCATGAACTTTAATACACATAAATCATGAAATCTCATAAATACGTAAACCTCAAAATTTTGAAAAGGATTCTTGATCTTCTTAGGTGGAAGGAACCCAAGAATCAACATCTAACATACCTTAGAAGACTCTTTCTTGAAGGTTTTTGAAGAAAGTCCTTAGTGTTTTAATAAATTTTTGGATAGGGTTCTTGACTTCTTGAGAGAGAAAATTTTTGATTTGGGGTAAAACTGATGAATAATAAAGTAATGTTTTTTATTTAGGGTATAAATCCCTTACACAGACTAGTTTGGGGCTTTAGGAAATAACTAATTGGTCATTGAAATTTAAAAACGAAATATGAAAAAAAATCCCGATATTACATGTTGGAGCGACGCGGCATAATCGTGCCAGCTTACTTGAAATTGGTCAATTGGGAAACTGAACATTAACGTGATGCGGTTGAAATTGCATTGCCACCTCGGTTGTTAACTCGAAAGCCACCGCGGCATGGTGGAATCGTGGAGGCTTATTGGATTTTGATAATTGCTATTTTTGTTTGCTCCGTGATGTGCTAAAGTAACATGTGGAACACTGTCTCACTAAAACTGCTCTAACTCTTCGCCCGAGTGTCAGATTTGGGTGAATTTAGTATCGATGAAAATCTTATTCGATTTCCCACATGATAAAAAGTCAAAATCTTCAAAATTTCTTACAGAATAAAATATATTCATATTTTAAGAAAGATCTTTGATATTCTAAAGAAGAATTAGAACTAGGAGAAGGGTGGGGTATTACATAACTGTCATAAACCATGTGAGCTATCATGGAGTCCAACATCTGACCTAAATTTAGGAGGGCTATTCTATACTTGCTATCAAAGTAGAACCTGAAATGTAGTGATTCCTAAATTGAGTATATATTGGGCAAGGGGAAACACTTTCAGGTGAGGCCCCTTAACCTATGGTGGCACATAGTGTCCGGGGAAGTAGGATGCACTAAACATACAATTCCTACTAAATTCTAAATATTTCTCCTACCTAAAAGACAATAAAATACAAACTAGTGCATGCACTAATAACTGATAATCTCAGGTCCTGATGTTTTAATGAAAACATTAACGTATATAGTCTAAAGATGTAACACTCCAATTCGTTGAACCAGAATGCTACATAGTGCTCATGACCCCGAGGGACCACAAGCTAACCCATGACTGATATCTGTACCTGTATACTGCAAATCATTATGTAATAATGCAGTATACATAGAACTGTAAGGCCATAAGGTTAAATCGAATACAATCATGTGGGTGAAATTACCAAAAACAACTCAATCAAAAAGCTAAGACTGAACGTAAATCTGAAAGGCTCTAAACTATCAAAATAAGGAGTTGAAGGAACATGTCTCCAACTAACTCCATAAAACTGAACTAAAGAAATAAATAAATGTATCAAATCATATTCTCCTCGAATTAATGAGGACTCACTGTGTCTCAGCGACTGGAATGCTACCGCTACTGCTGGGCTAGATTTTGTGTCTCAAAACCTATGGTGTAACATGAAAAGAAAGCACCACAGCGCAAATGCATCAGTACAACTGGAGTACAAAGAGTACGAGGAAGGTAGGCTGAACATAAAGGGTTTCATTCATGAACAATATAGACTGACTAATATGAACGTGGGAGTGCAAACTCACATATATAGAAACTGGGACCGTGAATACGTGATAGCATGACCTGTAAGCTAATACATGGTTTACTGATAATAGTCATGACTAATATTGGAACTGATAACATGGACGACTATATCTGACAGTCCTGTATATACTAAAATCTGAAAAACGCCCTGAGTTCTTTTATTGATACTGATACCAAAACTGTGGGAAGTAGTGTTTAACCGACATATCCCATGTATGCCATTATGGATAAGCTGGGTTCCAATCTCTTCCCTGATTGGAGGGGTATCAATACCGTGCCACGAGTAAGGACAGCCTATGAGTGACCCTTATTTTGTGGGTACTCAATGAGAACGGTGGGAATCCTAAACTGATGGGTTAAGACACCTCATCAACCCTAATCTGACTGGCTAGGATGTCTCAACCTATGCTGGCTACGTAGTTCTAGAGCACAAGGATGACTACTAAGAATCACACCCTGAACTGGAGGGTGAGTTCCCCTCCTTGGATTCACTAAGTGCTAACCTCTACTCCCATCTAGAGGGACTGGACATGAATAACTAATTGTGCATGACTTAATCTTACTGAATTCCATTGACTGGCAGAATGTTAGTTATATTTGACAACTGACTACGATCATGAGGTTTTCCTAGGTCACATAACTGACTGAAGTCTGTGAAATCATAGATTGAGTTCAGATATTGTGAAACATGACATGGCTCTAGGAACACAACTATAGTTTTCGGGTAGAAGTACTCCCACGACTAGATAGAAGGAAACTAATGCACATAACATGACTTGACCACAAGATTTGAGTCCACAATTCACAATATCATAAGTAAGTCTTTCATAATAAGAATGATTCTCAACAAACTATCACAAGATCGGGAATGCACACAACATGTATATACTTGCATGGCTTCAATAACATAGTCATTCCATATCGCAAAAATATCATGAGCATCTTATACAACTTCTTCAATTCAAGACGATAGCACGAGGATCACGTTTAACATTAACTTAGAACATGGAATAGCCATTTAGGACTTATTATTTCATAAAAGCGTGATTTCTATTCCCTTAGGTATTTTCACAAACACCTTACATGCACATCTTAGGCATAGGTGGACTCATCAAGATTACAAATATTCAACCACCAATTTCACATATTTATACATTAAATACAACCATATCCTCACAACAAACATACAAAGGTCCCATCTTAGGCATCATCAAACTCCAACCACGTGAACATCAACCACCAATAACATAAACATCATAATAAAAAATTTAGAAGATGGTTCTTGAGATTCATGGAAGAAAGGAGTCCATGAATCAACTCATGCATACCTTAGAAGGAAAATTCTTGATGATTAATGGAGGAATTTTCTTGAAATCGAATCTTCAAGCTTAGTTACGTAACCCTAGTAATTTTTCTCTTTTAGTGCTCTTGGACGATGAGTTTTGAGATGACAATAGGGTTGTAATATGTTTAGAAGCTATATATTTTTTATGGTTAAGTTTAGGGACGTGTAAGGAATGTTAAAAGACTTAATTACCCTTAAAATAACTCAAAACGGAGTGATTTTAGCACCTGGATTGACTTAGGCAGCGCCCAAGTGATTGGCTATGCTAGGTTTGGCGGCGCCTAACTAATCGCCTATGTTTGGTTAGGCGGCGCCTAACCAATCTCCTATTCTTACTGTCTCTCACAAAAATGGGCATAATTTTTCATTTGGGTATTGGATGAAGGAAAAATTGGTATCGTTGGAAAGATAATTTAACTCTCTACAATTTGGAGGAAAAAATCAGCCAAAATACCACATTAACATTGAGTTATACTCGTTCAAAAAGGACCCTTGTAAAATCGAAGACTAAAACTTGATGGATTCAAAAACTCTTAGCTTGTATTACCTTAAGTGACTTATATGAATATGCTTAATGTATCAGAAGCTATCCTATCACTAGGATATTCATTGTAAGTCATGTACTCAAGTATGAATCACAAGATAGGAGATTTCATACGTAAGAATACTTATTCACTTTCTAGCTTAGAAACATGTAGGGTATTACAGTGTCTCCCCCTTAGGAACATTCATCCTCGAATGAGAATTTACTGAGAAGGGATACAAGATAATAGAACCTGAACTGAACATGAAGAACTGCAACTTGATCTCATGACTGACATGCTAAACATACTGAACTCGAGCATATCCAATACATGGACAAATGACACATGAATGCATGACTGAGTATGAAACGGTTAATCGGTACGAATTTTGTACTGGAAACATGAACATGATACTGAATAAGATTAAGGTGAACTATTACCTTAGTCTTAATCTGAATTGGTGGGGAAGAGGTGAGGATACTTCGTACGCATATCTGCTTCTGCTTCTCAAGTAGCTCCCTCATGAGACTGATTTCGCCAAAGAAACTTGACTAGAGAGACTTCTTTGTTCCTCAATCTATGAGTGTGATAATCGAAGATTTCGACTGGAATTTATTTATAAGAAAGGTTGTTCTAAATGTCGATGCTCTGAATAGGGACAACAACTGCTGGGTCACCTATCCACTTCTTTAGCAAAGAGACATGGAAGACAAGCTGGACTGAGGCTATATTTGAAGGCAACTCAAGCTCATAAGATACCTTATTGAATCGACATAGAATTCTATAGGGACCGACATACCGGGGACTGAGTTTCCCTTTCTAGTCAAACCTCTTCACTCCCTTTATGGGAGAGATCTTAACATAGACAAAGTCATTGACATCAAACTCGAGATCCTTTCTATGAATATCTACGTAGGACTTCTGTAGGCTCTGAGAAGCCTGGAGTCTCTCACTGATCAACTAAACTTTCTCTAAGGCGTCGAAAACTAAGTCAGGACCTATGATTAAGGCTCCACTAACGTCAAACCAACCAATCACATATATAACTTCTAATGGAGCCATCTGAATACTAGAATGATAGCTATTATTGTATGCAAACACAATCAAGGGTACGTGGTCATCCGAACTTCCCTTGAAGTCAATTGCACACACCCTTAGCATATCTTCAAAAGTTTAAATGGTCCTCTTTGCTTGACTATCTATTAGAGGATGAAATGTTGTACTGAGTGGACTTCGGTCTTGAGACTTTTTTGGAACACTTTCCAAAAGTGAGAAGTGAACTGGGTACCTTTGTCTAAGATGGTAGATAGTGGAACACCGTGTAACCTACCTAACTCCCTGATATAGAGTTTGGAATAATCCTCGGTGGAATAAGAAGTATGAACAGGAAGAAAATGAGCTGACTTGGTCATTATATCTATAATTACCCAGACTGAATCATGCTAATGACAAGTTCTAGGCAAACCCGTCATGAAGTCCATGTTAACTTCTTTCCACTTCTAAGTAGGAATGATGAACTCTTACATGGAACCATTAGATTTCTAATGCTCTATCTTAACCTGCTGACATGAAGAGCACTTAGCCATAAACTCTATAAGATATCTCTTCATCCCAGTCCACCAATAGATCTCCCAAATGTCGCAGTACATCTTACTGGGCCCTAGATGAATATAGTATCATGTACCATGCACTTTTGTAAGAATTCGCTGCCTCAATTCATCTATACCTCGAACATATAGACGACCCTGACAAGGAAGAACACCATCTCCCCCTTAAGAGAAACCCTCGACTTTCTGATTCTAAACTGACTCTTTGTGCATGACAAGGCTAGGATCCCTATCTTGTTTCTCTTTTACCTCGGAAAATAGAGATGACTCTGAACTACTATGAACACATACACCACCCTCTGAAGAATCAACTAAGCGAACGCCTAGTCTAGCAAGCTGATGGATCTCCTAAGCTATGTTTTTCTTACTATCCTCAACGTGAGAAATACTACACATGGAGAGTCGACTGAGAGCATCGGCCACAACATTGGCCTTGCCCGGAAAATAAAGAACACTCATGTCATAATCCTTTAAGATCTGTAAGCACCTTCTCTGGCAAAGATTGGGATTTTTCTGGAAAAAGACATACAGAAGGCTTTTATGGTTTGTGAAGAAATCTACATGAACTCCATAGAGATAATGCCTCCAAATCTTCAAGGCAAAAAATACCGCTACTAACTCAAGATCATGAGTAGGATAATTCTTCTCATGTGGCTTTAACTGTCTTGAAGTGTAGGCTATGACCTTACCATGCTGCATGAGGACACAAACTAAACCCACTCGAGATACATCACAATTGTCTACAAAACCGTCTGAACTATCTGGAATAGCTAGAACTGGAGCTGAGGTGAGTCAAGCCTTCAACTCTTGAAAGCTCTTCTCGCAAGAATCTAACCACTGAAACTTAATCTTCTTCTGAGTCAATCTGGACATGGGAGATGCAATAAAAGAAAATCCCTCAATAAACCGTATGTACTAGCCAGCCAAAACCAAGAAACTCCTAATATCTGATGGAGATACGGGTCTGGGCTAGTTTCTTTCTTCCTTGGTTTTCTGATGATCTACTCTAATGCCATCACTGGAAACAATATGGCCAAGGAATGCTACTGATAATAGCAAAAATTCCCACTTGCTAAACTTAGTGAATAATTGGTGATCCTTGAGAGTCTAAAGAACAACCCTAAGATGGTCTGCATGATCATGCTCTGTGCGAGAATAGATGAGAATATCTTCTATAAAGACTATGAAAAATATGTCCAAGTACTGCTTGAACACATGGTTCATCAAATTCATAAAAACTATAGGGGCATCAATAAGACCAAATGACATGACTAAAAATTAAAAGTGACCATACCGAGTACGAAAAACTATCTTTGAAATGTCATATTCTCTAACTCTGAGCGGATGATAGCCTGATCTGAGGTCTATCTTGGAGAAGTAACCCGAACCCTGATGTTGGTCGAATAGATCATCAATCCTGGGAAGAGGATATCTGTTCTTAACCGTGACCTTATTGAGTTGACAGTAATTAATACGCATCCTGAGAGAACCGTCTTTCTTGCGCATGAATAATACTGGTACATCCCATGGGGAAATGCTGGGTCTGATGAATACCTTATCTAAGATATCCTTCAGATGATCTTTCAGTTCCTTGAGTTCTGCTGGTGCCATTTTGTATGGCGGAATAGAAATTGGTTGAGTGTATGGAAGATGGTCTATGGCGAAGTCTATTTTCCTTTTGACAGGAATGCCTAGAAGATATTCGGGAAAGTCATCTGAGTATTCATTAACAACAGGGAATGTTTCGAGGCTTGGAGATTCAGAACTGGAATCTTTAACATGCATGAGATGATACACACACCCCTTAGAAATAATGTTCCTTGCCCGAAGGTAGGAAATAAGTTGACCCCTGAACACTGAAATGCTACCCTTCCACTCTAGGACGGGCTTATTTAGGAACTAAAAATGAACTATCCTATTTTTGCAGTCGACTGTGGCATAGCAGGAATGAAGCCAATATATTTCGGGAATGATATCAAAATCAGTCATCTCTAACTTCACTAAATCGGCCGATGTGGATTTCTAAGATATCATAACTAGGCAGTTCCTGTATACCCGACGGGCTATGATGGTTTTACCCACTGGGGTAGAGATTGAGAAGGGATCTACTAGGACTTTAGGACTGATTTCAAAATCGCCTGCTATGTATGGAGTAACAAAAGTCAAAGATGCACCTGGGTCCAGCAAAGCATAAACATGAACATAGAAAATCTGTAATGTACCAGTAACGACATTAGGAGAATTTTCCTGATCCTATCGGGACTGAAGAGCATAGAGTCTATTTGGGCTTTGCCCACTGGTAGCACTAAAAATGGTACCATGCTAGTTCGGGCGACTGGACTGAGCTATAGAATGATTTTGTTGACCCTGAAGACTTGACTGTAGAAACTCCTTAATCTTGTGGCCTGGCTTGCCATAACCAAAACAGACATCACTACTGGCTCTTTAAATGCCTTTGTGCTTCTTACCATAAGACTGAGAAAGGGGATTTATTCAGGCACTGTTAACACTACCCTGAGATTTAGAGCCTGGCGCTTTATCTCTATTGCTATCTTTGAACTTCGGCACTGGAGCGCTGGCAGAGGAAGGAGCTGGAACGGCTGACTTGGAGCAAAATTGTGAACGATTTTCTCCATCTGACTTTGGGTGAGAAAAGTTGAAGTTATGTGACCTTGCTCTCTTGTTCTACCTCTCTCATGTCTTAAACTTCTGTTCTTCTACTTGCTGGGCATGGGTCATAAGTCTGTCTAAGGTCATATCACCAATCAGCATCGCAGAACTACACTTATTTACCACGCTATTATTGACCCCTGACATGAACTTTCTCATCATAGCTCTATTGTCTCAACAACATGAGGAGAATACCTGGCTAGCTGAGTAAATCTGAGAGAATACTCCTTAACTGTCATATTCCCCTGCCAGAGGTTGATGAACTCAAGAACTTTGGCTTCTCTCAGCTCTTGGGGAAATAATCTATCTAAGAAGGCTGTGACAAATTCCTTCCATGCGATTGGTCCTGTATCATCTAACCTCTCTGACTTCCACTGTTTGTACCAATCATGAGCAATATCCTATAACTGGTAGCAGCTAACTCAACACTCTCAATAAAAGTAACACCCGTGATGTCAATGACCTTCTCGACTTGTTCAATGAACTCCTGAGGGTCCTCATTAGATGTAGACCCATAGAAAGATGGAGGGTTCATCCAGGTGAAGTCCCAAATCCTAGATTTTTTTGGATTGACCAAAATGACTGGTGGCCATTCATTCTGTGCAGCCGTGTACTGAGCAAGTGTGGTAAATATGACTCTAAACTCAGCATGGGAAACATGTTCACCCAAAGGATCTTCAGGATGAGGAGCTGGCTGGTTGCTTCTCTTTGGGACCATGGTCTGTTATAAGAGAGGAATGGATTAGACTGAGAGTTTAACTTGTGATTATTCTCACTAGTATGACATGAATAACGAACAAAGAGGACTGTTCCTAAAACATCTTATAGCCTCTAACACATAAATGTGGTGTGCAACACACCCATGTACAAGACTCTACTAGATACGGCTTTCAGACGTCCTAGGACTCAATTGAACCTTAGGATCTGATACCAAGTTTGTAACACCCCGATTCACTGAACCTGAATGCTACACGATGCTCATGATCCGGAGGGGCCACAAGCTAACCCATGATTGATATATGTTCCTGTATACTAAAAATCATGATATAATAATGCGGAATACAAAGAATTGTAAGGCCATAAGGTTCAACTGAATACAATCATGTGGTTGAAAATACACAAAATAACTCAATCTGAAAGCTAAGTCTGAACGTAAATCTGAACGTAAATTTGAAAGCCTCTAAACTATCTGAATAAGGAGTTGAAGGAACATGTCTCCAACTTACTCCGTAAAACTAAACTAAAGAAAAAAATAAATGTATCAAAACATATTATCCTCGAATCAATAAGGATTCACTGTGTCTCTGCGACTGGAATGCTACCGCTACTGTTGGGCTGGAGTTCGTATCTCATAACCTATGGTGTAACATAAAAGAAAGCACCATAGCACAAATGCATCAGTACAACTGGTGTACTGAGTATACGAGTAAGGTAGGCTGAACATAAAGGGTTTGATGCATAAACAACACTAACTGACTAATATGAACGTGGGAGTGGAAACACACATATATAGAAATTGGGACCGTGAGTACGTGATAGCATGACCTGTAAGCTAATACATGGTTTACTGATAGCTGTCATGACTGATACTAAAACTGATAACATGGACTAATGTATTTGACATTCCTGTACATACTAAAATTTGAAGAACGCCTTGAGTTCTTTTATTGAGACTGATACTAAAATGGAGGGAAGTAGCGTTTAACCGACATGCCCCATGTATGCCATTATGGCTAAGCTGGGGTCCAATCTCTGCCCCAACTAGAGGGGTGTCAATACCGTGCCACGGGTAAGGACAGCCTGTGAGTGACCCTTATCTGGCGGGTACTCAATAAGAATGGTGGGAACCCTAAATTAACGAGTTAAGCCACCTCATCAACCCTAATCTAATAGGTTAAGATGTCTCAACCTATGTTGGCTACGTAGTTCTGGAACATAAGGATGACTACTAAGAATCACACCCTGAACTGGAGGGTAAGTTCCCATCATTGGGTTCACTCGGTGCTAACCTCTACTCCCATCTGGAGGGATTGGACATGAATAACTGATTGTGCATGACTTAATCTTACTGAACTCCGTTGACTAGAGGAATGTTACTAATATCTGACAGCTAACTAAGATCATGAGGTTTTCCTGAGTCACATGACTCGCTGAAGTATATGGAATCATAGCTTGAGTTCGTATATCATGAAACATGACATGGCTCTAGACACACAACTATAGTTTTCAGGTACAAGTACCCTAAGGACTTGATAGAAGGAAACCAACACACATGACATAACTTGATCACAAGATTTGAATCCATCATTCACACTATCATAAGTGAGGCTTTCATAATAAGAATGATTCTCAATAACTATCAGATGACCGGGAATGCATACAACATGTATATACTTGGATGGCTTCAATAACATGGTCATTCCATATCACAATAATATCATGAGCATCTCGTACAACTTCTTTAATTCAATACAATAGCATGGGGATCACGTTGAACATAAACTTAGAACATGGAATAGTCATTTAGGACTTATTATGTCATAAAAGCATAATTTCTATTCCCTTAGGTACTTTCACAAACACCTTAGATGCACATCTTAGGAATAGGTGGATTCATCAAGATTACAAATATTCAACCACCTATTTCATATATTTATACGTTAAATACCATAATATCCTCACAATAAACATACAAAGATCCCATCTTAGGCATTATCAAACTACAACCACATGAACATCAACCACCAATAACATAAATATCATAATAAAAAATTTAGAATATGGTTGTTGAGCTTCATGGACAAAAGAAGTCCATGAATCAACTCACGCATACCTTAGAAGGAAGATTCTTAATGATTGACGGAGGAATTTCCTTCAAATCAAATCTTCAAGATTTGTTACGCAACCCTAGTTATTTTTCTCTTTTAGTGCTCTTGGATAATTAGCATTGAGATGATAATAGTGTTGTAATATGTTTAGAAGATATATATTTCGTAGGGTTAAGTTCTGGGACGTGTAAGGAGTGTTAAAAGACTTAATTACCCTTTAAATAACTCAAAACGGAGTGTTTTTGGCACCTGGAACTAACTTAGGTGGTGCCCAAGTGATTTCCTAAGCTAGGTTGGGCGACACCTAACCAATCGCATATGTTTTGTTGGGCGGCGCCTAATCAATCGCCTATCCTTACTATCTCTCACAAATATGGGCATAACTTTTCGTTTAGGTATTGGATTAAGGCAAAATTGGTATCGTTGGAAAGCTAATTCGATTATCTACAATTTGGTTGGTATAAATCAGCCAAAATACCATATTAATATACATTTATGATCATTTAAAGATTACCCTTGAAAAATCAAACACTAGCACTCAATGGATTCAAAAACTCTTAGCTTGTACTACCTTAAGTGACTCATATGAACATGCTTAATGCACGATAACCTATCCTATCACTAGGATATTCATTGTAAGTCATGTAGTCAAGTATGAATCACAGGATAAGAGATTTCATATGTAGGAATACTTATTCACTTCCTAGCTTAGAAACATGCGGGGTATTACATAAGTAATCATAAATATATGAACTGATAGTCCCTTACATGAGCATAACAAACTAAGTTTAACAATAAAATCATGGGCTGACTGACATATAATTTTAAAAGTCTTAAATAACAAGTAAGCACATAGGTATCAAGTGTTCATAACCCGCCAGCACTGAATTATTACTAAAATACAAGAACAACTCTTAAAACAGTAAGATAAAGTCAAAATTTAAAGATCCAAAAGATTTCACAGTTTAATACGTTATTATAATAAATGAATTTAAGCCTTGTGACATATTAAACTTAGAAGAATAATAATTTCTAATAAAAATAAAAAATTGATGACAAAATACTAAACTTGTAGTTTAAAACATGAATAAGTACAACTCTTATGCTCTTTAGACCTTTAAATCACAGGGTAATTCTATACATCAAGACAGGAGAATTTAGGGATGAACCTTAATTTAAAACATGAAAATTCAACTCGAATACTTTTAGGAACCATTATGGAAGATTACCCTTCTTAAAATCCCCTCATAACTGAATTTCTTAATTTATTGATGGAAGCTTCAAATTAGAACTTGAATTCTTGACTTATTGGGGAAAAAATCTTGAATTTCTTGTTTTTGGGAAGAAACCCTAATTTCTTTTGTATTGCAGTGGAGAGGAGAGCAAACATTGAAAACTAATCAATAAGTTAAACTATCATGTATTAGGTGATTTATGTCATAGGGGTATGGTTTGAGGTGAGGAAAAGACCAAAATACCCATAGGAAAATTGAATAAAAATTGTAGGAATTTCTTTAGTTGATAGCCTTTCAACTAGTTGACTCCTTGTCAACCCAGTCATCACCTTTTCTTCATGATTTGGTTAAGGTTGACTACTTAGTTGACAGTCTGTCAACTAGTTGACATCTTGGCAACCTACTCATCACCTATCCTTTAGAGATGGTGGGTGTTTCTAGTTAAGGCTGACAACGAGGTCGATAGATCATTACTTAGTTGGCATCTTATCAACTATAGTCATCACATTATTGACAGATGGACATGCTGAGATAAAATATATAACATTCCACTCCAATATTGGATTAAGGTAAAACCAAATGTGCTGGAAAAAAGACTCAAAGAATTTTTATTGGATATATAGTAAGATAAATGAATTGATATATTCTAGGAGATACACTTGTTTATAGGGGACCCTAATTGGATAATTCATTAAAACTTTATCGATAGAAAATTCCTCAACTAATCTTTGCACTAAGTGCTTCCTATGACCATGATTCATATCCAAATATTTTGATAAGTGTTTACACACGTACGAACTAAGGTTCAAAGTATTGCCTGAAAATATGGGGTGTTACATCTAAACTACTCAGTTATACCAAGACTACCTAGACACCATGCCACTACTATAGAGGCTTGAAGGGTATTTTTATACACCATGCTAATGGTTTCTAACATGAATTCTATTAGAAAACTATGGGTTTCACTTTATACTAGTACGGTACCTCTACTCTATTTCTATGAGGAGGTAAGGAAAATATAGAAGGTTTTTAGATTAAACCTCATCCTATTTGCAATTGAAGAGGAAACAAATAAATATTAAAACTTATGACAAAATTTTCTGTCTTGTCATCTTGCAATAGAAGTGTAACGCCCCATATTTCCCTAGAATAATCTAAGTCCCAATACATAAGCATTCATATATCAATTTTTTTGAAACACTTTTTATTTTTTAGTTTAGAGACTTCCATTGAGTAGGAAATTTAGTTATCTTTCCAACAATATAAAATTCGATAAAATTCGATAACCAGGTAAGTAGTGATGAAAATTTTAAGTTCCAGTCGTTAAACACCATCATTTTAACCCTTACTGCATCGCGGAGCCAGCATAAATGACGATTGTCAATTTTTAATGAAGCTTTACAAAAATACCGCATCGCACCGTCAGCCAAAATCCCAATTGTCCTTTTTCTAGTGTCCTATCGCGATAATAGCGCATCGTGCGAAGGGTGAATTTTAGAATCTAAAGGGCACCGTGATTCCTCCGCGTCGTTCTAACTGCTCAGTTCCTAGTTTTCTAATTCCACTGACACGGTGCGATAACGCTGCATCGTACTAGCTCACAAAATCGTGAATTTTTCAGTAATTGCCAATTTTAAACCTGAGGGCATTATAATCTTTTTCCCCTCAACTCAGTCACTTTTTTACATGAAATTCACCCTAATTAACCTATTATTTCATTATTTTAATAACTTTTCCCCCAAATCAAAGAAAATTCTCTCCTAATCAAGAACCCTAGCTTTGAAATTCAACACCAATCCTCAAGAACTCACCAAGAAATTCAACACCATTAAGGTATATTAGATGTTCATCCATGGATTCCTTTCATCCCTGGAGTTTAAGTAACCTATTTAAGTTACAAGTTATGATCCTTTCAAGTTAATATATTTTAAATTATGATTTCATGCATGAATCTCCATGTACTATTGATTTTATACCATGTTACCATGAAATTATTGTTATTATTCAATCCTCCATGTTTAAGCACTAGTACTTACTGAATTAAACCATCAATTAATGCTATTATGATGAATTCATTCTATTCCTACAAGATCCATTGCATTACTATCATTGCTTTAAACTTTGAAGTATAAGTGTTTGATAAAATGCCTATAAGGGTGATTTATTTAATAAGAGCCTTCACGTTTTGATCTCCAAGTGTTAGTGTCATTTTACTATTATTGTTTTGAATCCTGGGGTTATTAAATACCCAAAATACATAGGTGTTTATTTAAGGCTAGTCTTAGTATAGTATAGAATAACTTTAGATTATACTATGAGCATTTTCAAAATAGTAAAATATCAATCAATTAAACTCAGAACAGTTTAGTATTTAAGTGTCTTTCAGTTGGGAGTATGATTTTGCACCGAGCGAGTTTAGGGATTGTAGCTTACCCGTAACATAGGCAGAGTCGTTAGTAGCAGTCCGTACACTCAAAAAATTTGTTGCTAGCATAGGATATGTGAAGTCACCTATTAGATAAGGCTGGACTATCTCGCAGGAGTCACCTGCAGTTCAGGCTTGACACCCTTACTCCTTTTGACATTATATCAGTTTAGTTGACTGACAAATCCATCGTTATTAACTGTGGCATGATATTAACACCTTTTCAATTGGGGTTACTGGTTGGACCTTGATTAGCTCAAATTGGGGAATGTCGATTAGATGATATCTCCCACAGTCTAAGATATATACTTAGTTATAGTCTCAGTTCAGTTATGTAGTCTTAGAGTTAATTGAACAAAGCATACAGATTCAGTAATTTTCAGTACTTCAGTATACAGATTTTACTCAATCCGTGTTATATGCTTGGTCATGTATTCCTAGTGTCTACAGATTTTCATGTATATTCAGTAGTTACAGACTTTTATGCATACTCGGTATTTATAGATTCTCTATATATTTTTAGTATCTACAGATTCCATGTTCTCTACTTAGTACTCCATGTTTTACATGCATATTTATTTAATTATTAGTTATGTTCATGAAACCATGCATATCAGACTACCTCATTTAGCATACCAGTACATTCAGAGTACTGATCACATACCTTTCTTTGTGATATGATGTATCATATCATATGAGAAGACGCTCAGTTCTTGGATTATACTTAGACCTCACTCCTCAGGCTATCAACAGTACAATAGAAGTGGTGAGTCCTCATTATTCGACGATAAATTATATTACTTTATCTATCTATTTCAGCAATTAGTAGAGTTAGTTTGGGGCTATCCCATCAACTCATATTCAGTCATTAGTTTTAGAGACTTTTCAAACATTAGAGTCAGTTATTCAGTGTTTGGATGTTTAGTTGACATTTAAGTTTATCAGTATTTAATAAGATTTTGTTAGTTTTCTTCTATAGATTCATATTTCAGTATTGATTCAGTGATAAAACCTTATGGAAAAATTAGATGTTTTTTGAAATTATGATATTATTATTCCGTGCTCATAATAAGTACCAGTTAATGGGTTATCTTATGGTCCCTCGGGGCTGTAAGCACTGTGTCACGATAAGGGGTAGTCCTGGGTCATTAAAAGAAGCCTACAGACTACTTCAGCAAAGCTAGTATAGGGGAAATATTTTAACCGTAGTGTGATGATGCCTTCTTGACCCAAAATTTCAAAATTTCAATTTATAGCAATGTGATTTCATAAAATTTTGAGACAAAATTTAAAAAAATCCTCATATCCCATATCCCTACTGAGGTACCTTCTAATAACGATGAAATAGGTCGTTAAATTTTTGAATCTTTATATATATCATGGTTCGGACTGATTTAAACTAGGAAGAAAGACTCAACTGTATTACCCATGGAATGAATGAAAATAAGGACTCACAAGGAATAGATATACATATGAAACTTAGAAGAGTAAGACTAGAAGAAAGTATGGGAAACTAGTAGAATTTTTTTTTATTTCAACCTAAATTTCTTACTATAAAAACTAATCCATTCTAAGATCTTGTAACTCAATTGTAACATTCCTGACACAAATATACACATATAATTGCAAAATGATTAATTACAAATATTAGTTTCTTCTAACGTTCTTTAAAAATATTTTTATAATAGTAGAGGGAATGACACCAAGGTATGATCTGAGTGAGATATCTTAATAAAGCTTATAATATGGTCTAAGTATCCTAGTGTATTGATCTAAGCTCATAGAATAGGAATGACTTATAGTTAAACGTAATACACCTTTGGTCTAAATTTACAAATCATAACATCGGAGTATCTTGGGATGAAAGTAAGATTTGGACAAAGTTTTCATAGGTAATGCAACTAAAGATTTGGGTACACTATATCTATATGTCAAACTAAGTCTAGTTTTATGCTCTAACAATATTTAAGCCTAATTACGAGATATTAAGCTTTATTACTAAAATTACCATACTGGTCTCCACCGTGGGAGATTATATTTTTATCCACTTGGAGAAATCACCCTCAAAGATACACTTTTTCTTGTGTCCTTGAACAATGAGCCTTAAGCTGTAATCAAAGGGTCACTAACCATCATAAATCATTATCAATAGAAATATCAAAAATCATTCAAATATATCACTCAACTACCATCAACATCACCATCCAAGAATTAGAATGGTTACTAAAGAACTTAAACTTTGAGGATCTGGAATAAGAGAGAATTATAAAATCATGACTTAAGGATTTTATAAACTTTCACACTCAACTGAGGCTTTAAGTGAAAAATATAATAGGAAGAAACTCATTCAAGAGATCTGATCTGAAATCATACATGATGTACTGTGATATTACTGGTCTTGGAGGATGTACCATGAGTAGCTGGAACTGAGCATACCTTTAAAAATGAATTCATGAGTCATGAGTTGTATGTCATTGGATTGGAATTCATTTATTCATGGAGTGTAATTCAGAGTGAATTATTACTCTTTATACAAGGAATTAGGAATGGACCTTTATCTATCTTTGGTGCATAGATATGAGTTATGATCATGGAAGTGACATACAACACATGATTATAGAGTCATATTCAGTAAATTAAAAGAAATATATTGATATTAGAATGGGCCGGGAATATGACTCCACTAGTTCTATTTTAGAACTCACTAGCATTACTACTAAAATATCAAAACCTAACATAGATGATCTCTCCATTAGCTCCCCTTTAGATTTAAGCCATAATTCAAAGTCAACATATATATTTTTAATGAACTTAAAACTAAACTATAATTATTTTACTCCAATGGTTGGGGTATAAAGATACATATAAATACTAAACTGCCATTAAAAGCCTATATCTGAAAGTTAAAATTCAGTGCTAGTACTTCCGTTTCAGATAGAACTCTTAAATTTCTCTATAATCTACAAACATAATGCTATAGCTTCAATTGTTAATAATTTAGAATCATACGAAGTAACACAATATCTTAAGGACACATTTTTTTATTCTAGAATTTATAACTTTTCTCTCATTGTCCTGATCATCTATCTTTCAAACTTAGATTCCAATGCTTAATATGGATACCTACAAAATTTCTTATTTACTATAGGGACATACTGTGACTGCATAGAAATCAGGGTACACTAGTCGACTCAAAATTTTATTGAAATAACCAATATTAACCACCTCATCTATCTAACTCCAACTTACAAGAACACTTTATTTCATGATAATACTACACTTATATACTACTTCATTATGTTTCTCTTCCCAAAATGGGTTTTATAACATAAAAATCATCATGGTCCTTTTCTACAACTCATGAAGTTTTATCAAAAGTATGCCCATATTTTAACCATTCTATAGCTACTACACTTCTAGACTCATAATTCTAAATCTAGTTTTTTCTATCATAGGGTTGTATAGATAAATTTGAGAGCACATCCTATTTTAACTCAATGGACGATTCACATAATAAACTTAGCTGTGATGGGCTCATCTCAAACCCTTGGGCAATTTCATAAATTTTTATAGGTTGTATTTGAGAAAGCTCTATATATAGGAATTTATGTTTGATTCCTTCTATTACATGAAGAACGAGGCTTAGTTATTAGAAATAGAGTAATACTCTGATCTATATAAATTTCTTAGAGGACAACTCCCCCAAATGATCTTGGATATGAAATGAAGAAGACATTTCCTAAATATTTTATAACATTTTAAAGAAAAGTGCAAACATCTCTATACCATTTGCAAGACTCTATTTGATACAAATTCATAGACATCCTAGTACACTTGCACTTTGAGCTCTAATATCAAGTATTCCACAACCCAAATCTACACCCTAGAAGTAACATAGTGCTTAGAACGACAGGTAATCCCAAGCTAATTCTAAATATTGGCATAGTGCACGAGTAATTCAATATAACATGTATAAAAGCTAAAATAACTAAGTAAAATCATAATCATAAAATAAATTGGTCCAGCACATTTTGAAATAAATTTTTAACAATAACTCTTACTCTAAAAGAAACTAGACGTAAATACCATAATTTTTATTCGATATATATGAAGACTCTACTGATGCTAATTATAGGTAAAAATGATATGACCTTGAAATATCTATAATCGACACATAAATAAAAATTAAATACTAGAACAACAAATTTACTTGACTTCTTGAATAAATAGAACTCATCACTTGTTTGTAGAAAGCTGTGTGTAATGGCCCAAAACATTATTATGTGTGAAAATACCTTGATCATATTTTATGATAAATAAAACTGGCAAATTAAGCTGGTAAAAATTAAAATAGAAAGGTAAAATTAATCCTAAAAGGGATTAGTCTAATGTCCAAAGAGATTTTAGTTTTGTCAGTTGTACATTATATCAGTAAAACAATTATTGAAGTGGTACGTAGTAGTAGCCAGCTAAGGAAAATTTTAAGACTCTACCTTCTATTATTTCCCTCATCTACCCATTTCCACAAAAGAAATAATTTGAAAAATCCCAACACTCTGACCATGATATTTCAGAGACCAAGGTTTACGGAAATGATTTCAAGGCATGACGTAAGGAAAAAAATGGGAAACCATTTAGCATTAGTAGGATAGCTATCTCCTCTAAATTATATTTGTATTTTACTATAAATTAAGTTATGATTTTATTTGTAGCATCTAGAATTGGTCTAAATTCAGTTAACATTAATAGTAATGTCGATAGACTCATATATTAGGCATTCGAGCATGGATTTGGGTCAATGGAAACATTATAATTAGGTTAGGTGAGTTCCGTTATTGTATATTAGGTTGATTCATTAATAGTGATAAAATTTAGGTGAAATCATGTATGATATATGGATAGCTTAATACCTTCTAGAGCTCTTAGGCATGGAGGAAAGTTAGATGGAATAGTAAGGAGAGAAAAAGAAAATAAAAGTAATTCAAGTAATTCTACAACTTTATATATGGATATTTGGGTTTTGAAAAAGTGTTTAAAAGTGAGGCATGGGATAATTCGAGTTATTACTTATAATAATTTAGTCTCCAAATAATGAGCAAAATAAAAAGGGTAATATAGTAATATGAACTATCAATTTCCACTAGAAGTGATAACGAATGAAGAGAGGATGGTAGGGGAATATAAGTTTATGTATGGATAAAAAGAAAATATATGGTTGGGTGAACTTAGGCTCCTTCATCCTCAAAGTGGTGTATGGAACGTAATGACTGATAATACACATATAAACAAATGTAATTTATCATATCGTGTTGATGATTTATGTAATACATAGAGTCGCTTAGATTTTACTTATTTGTGATTTGAACATCTGTGATTGCCTTTTTGTATGACTTATGATTTAGTTATTGCATCTTATATTTATATGAATTCACTTGATGTTGTGTGATAAATAATAGGGTATCATGTTTGTCTGTAGATGATATCTTGTTATATGGGTCAGGTACTACATCAATAAAGATATGAGATGTGTGATATATGCTGAGTAATACATTGGTATGGATATAATATATTATGATACAGGTCAAGTATAGCACTTGTACAATATAATGTTGATGAGACAGGAGAGAAGGGATAAGAAGAGAAGATGCACACATCTTCAATAGATGAATTCTTTTATAAACATTTGAATGTAATTACTCTTTATATATTCATGTATATGTTTTTGTTGTGGTGGATTTAAATAAAAGGGGTCTGTAATGGTATAAGGTGTTCCTTGTACAAACAAGCTATCTGACTAAAATATATGAACCCTTGGGTGGATCGATCAAGTTAGGATATAGTTGTTAAATATCATAGCTCTTAGTAGTAGTTGTATTCATGGTTTCTTATGGAGTTGAGTACTAAGGGAATTTGGGGGGAAAAGATAGATTAACAATTGTAAATACCATATGAATAAGTTATTCAAGAGTAAAAGAAGCTAGTAAAAGAGGCGTAGGTTGAAATGGGAAGTCAAAGGACAAAGATATATAAAAATGATAAATGATAGGTAGGTTACTGAGATGCTAAAGTGGGTTTTTAAGGAATTATAATTTGGAAGTCAAAATAAGAACTTACTTGATGTTATGATCTCTTCATATTTGTTATTTATTTTAATTGTTTCTAGCCATGGTTACCTGATGATGCTTACCAATACATATGGTTGTACTGATTCTAAACATTGGAGTTTCATTAGCAGCATCATCGATCACTCCGCAGGAGCTCCTTCCCACTCTATTTTGCATGATTTTTTTGTCATGGATGTTTATACTCCTTGCCTAGCACTCTTGTACCTGTTTAGGCCAGTTTTGGGTGATTCATTCTTGGTTATATTCCATAAAACCTTTATGAATTTAATTTATTAGAGTGCATTTATATTTTGATGTTAATAGTACTAATAGATTTATTTAAAGGATATTTAAATTAGTTAATAAATTATATGCTCAAAATAAATGGTTACACTTCTGCATTAAATTAATGGTTTATTTACAGTGGTTTTCTATCTGGGTTAAGAGTTAGGTAGTGCCTGTACGATCCATGATTTGGTTTATGAAAATATGGTATTAAATTTGAGGCTACCTTGTCTCCTAATTAAAAAATAAAATGTTGAGTAGAATCCTATAGATTGATGTGTTGACACCAATATCAAGTCTGCAGCAAGCTTTACCGTATCTATCAATCAATTTTACCTGGTTCTATCTTATCTTGCTACTCTAGTCTTATCTCTGTAGGTTGATTTCCATTGGTATCTATAATATTCTAGTCGGAATCTCTGCCATGATAATTCGGACTATGCCCTAATTGATGTCTTCTAATACTAAAAGGATTGAACAAGCATTCCAAGCATCATGTGCCAGTAAAAAGAGATAGAAGGTTAATTAATATGATTTCTTGATGGTGAGTAAAATGTTTGTTATGAAATAATGTCGTGTTAGTAGTCACAATGTATGTTGTTGGGAACCTTACTAATGTTCAACATGAATTATGGTGGTTAAACTCCAATGTATAGAAGCTTGTTATGTATGCCACCTGAATTATATATGGCAAAGGAAATTAGACATTATAGAAACCACATGTGATATCGAGGGTGTCTTTCTTTTTGTGGCTTAACGCATATCTCATCTCTTTATGATTTTGATTACCTCTTGTTTCTATCTGAATTCTGAAAAACTACCTAGTTGCTTTGCCATTTGGTCAAAATATCATATGGGTTATGGTGCTTAAGGGGAAAGAGAGTAAAATATGTTAAAAGATGAATAAATTGAGGAATTTAAATGCATTTATAATGGCTTATCATGAAACAATGACTTCAGACCTTGAGGGCTCTGGTATGTGAGAGTGAGATATTGTAATAATGTATAGGGTTGGTTTAGTAAGGAAAAAGACTAGGGAACTTTTAGCAAAAATAAAAAAGTAGAAATATTAAGGCTTACTATTGCAGCGTTAGTTTTACAACTTTAGCAGTAGAATTATCCGTTTCAGCGATTCTAGGTAGTGAACTGCCAAGGGGTCCCCTACTTTTTACAATTACTAAAATCATTGTGAAGAGACACTATTTTTGAAATTAAAAAATAACATAAATTAATCTGATACACATTGTGAGCTAAACAAATTATTATTATTGGCGTAAGAATAAAATATGTTAAAATTTGGGAAAATAAAAAATATAATTTCTTAAGCATGCGCCAAATGAGGGAAACCCAAATAAAAAAAAACAATAAGTTTTAATAAAGTGGTGGAGGGAGGGGAAAATTTAGTTTGTGGCATCATCTCCCAGGCTCACAACATTTGATCCTCCTTGTCCATTTTGCTGAGAAAGGAAAGCTTATTAATATAATTCTTAGTCGGATTTGAGAGCTTCTTAGTAGGGGAGGCACAATCGAATATCACCTAGACCACCCTCCACTTCCTCACCAACATAAAGCGATGGAGGCAGTGCTTTTTCTTTATCAATTCTCCACATGGAGCACCATATAGGCTCGGGCTGGGTCCAATAGAGCCATCAAAATTGAAGGAGTCAATCTAGGAGGGGCTAGCTAAGTCGACTCTTGGTGGCCTTAGGTAGTTCAGTATTTTCCTCCAAACCATTGAATGATCTAAGAGATCGTGTGGGAGAAGCACATGACCCTAGAAGCCCATCAGCCTGACTACTCTCACCTTCTTCCCCTGCCTTTCTTTTTTTTCTCCCTTCTTGTATACCCTTGACCCATGAATTATTGTTTGCTATCTCGCACTCATCCATGAAATATTAAATTTCTCAAGGAACTTCTAACCTATCAAATAGTGTGGTGACCAAGGAAGGCACAAAAATATGTCTTTAAACCTCTACCTTTCCTAAAGTACTAAAAATAATCCATAATTTTCACCCCAGCGTTTATGTTGAACCCTTAAAAGAATACACCACCACCGTAGCTCATGAAAGGCCATGTATGTAATATATATTTAATGGTAAATCCTCTGAGATACAATTTATGACCACACTCTATCCTTGACAGAGAAATAGGTACTCTTTGTCCCTATAACACTGGAGGATTTTACCTCATGTGCTCTCCCCTCTGGCGATAAAACACCCCCGACCACTATAAGTCAATTTCATAATTATTTTACCTAAAAGAAATTTTTTTTTAGGATTTGGGACACATAAAACATCATTGATGGTGACAACATATACTAGGACCTTCTTTCTCGAACACGAACTGTAGGGAGAGGCATCGACTAGTCGGTAGTTTTAATGTTAGCACAAAACACCCACATAACCTCCATGTTATATGAAGGGATGGCTCTATCAACATCTCTAATAAGAAAGATTTAAATTGGTTGTATAACCCCAGAAACTCCTCCTCCATATTTTTCATCACTATTCCTCAATCAAAGAGAAATACCATACTTTAAAACATTTCCTAGTAATGGTTCACAATAGTTGGTGTTGGGAAATTAGCAGTAGTGGGGTTGTTGGGCCATGATTATCATAAAAGATACCATGGAATCAGGTTAGAAACTATGACAAAGTACTAAAAAGGGAAGGTAAATTAAAAAAATTGCAAAAAAAAATGTAAAAGTTGAAAGATACTATCCATTGAAAAAACAATGGTTAATTAACAACTACATTAGTAGAACTTATATTTGTCGTGATATTGCTGTAATGGAAAAGATTGCCAATGCAATAGCTCATCGTCTTTAACCCGCCAACCTCTCTCCCATTGTGGATTTTTAACTTTTCTCCATATTTTCAAGTTCCAAGTATAGATTACACTTAAATAAATTCCCATGGATGTTTTCACACTAAAATAGGAGTGCACAACACTCAAATTCACCCTCAAATCACCAAAAATCAATGAGAAAGGTGACGTTTAACTTCCTACCTTCCCATAGAAAAAATTCCCCATGAACTATAACAAATTTTTATCTAAGATACTTTAGAAGTGTTGTAGACATAATAGAACCTAACATATACATAATTTTATTCACTAACACCACAAAATTCAAGATTAAATAGTTACACCAAAGACTGTCTATTCTAACATAATCCTACGATTATATGATAAGAAATACATAAGGTAAGTAGCAAAGACAAAGTTATTACTGTGAATTCATCATCGAAGGGATATTTCATGGAGAGAGTCAAGAAAGTTTATAATTAAAATAATATTTCCCTTATATGAAATGTAGCAAACTACTATTTTGGTTAATATAATGACTTCCTAGGTCATGTTCCTTTATTTCCATTCATTTTAAACATTCCGATCCTTCTTATATCAGCTATAGGTCATTTATATCTTTCAAACACTATAGGTTTAGTCATTGGACAGTTAATTTTGATTTTACAAAATTTTCATTTTTTGGAGCTTTCATTGATTTGGATATGCTCTTAGGCCAAAAAACTAGTATATGACCTCAAATGAGAATTTCTACCATGCCATCATATGTAGATATTGATTTTAGGCTAAAAGTTCCCTTGTTTTATGTCCCGATACTTCTGGACTCATTTTGGGGTATAGACCATATTACATGAAAATTTAACAATAGTTTTCATCCCTACACATAGTCAAAATGATCAGGGATGAAATGTTCAATGGTTTTATGGTGTATGGAATGTATCATTTTGTATGGTAGCAAATTTTATTTATGTGCACGTCAGAATGAATCCCAAGCATCTCATTAGAGTTTGTTTTAGATATTTGGTGTATCACATTGTTGATGCAACCATAAAAGAGTTCCTAGGACCTCTTATACTGTCACCACATATAAACTACCCGAGTCTGTTCCCTGGACGCTATACAATGCTCATAATCCCAAAGGACCACAAGCCAACCATGACCAATGTCTGCTGTAATAACTGAATTATAATAATACTAAAATATGTTGAAATTAGGTGTAAAATATGCCATAAGGTTCAATATAGAAATAAAATTGAATATGACATAACAATACAAAAACTTAAACATCTGTCAGAAAATACTCCAGTATGCAAGCCTTTAAACTATCTGAAATGTGGAGTTGATGGGACAAGTCCCCAAATAATCGACTACTAAAATAAACAGAAATTATGAAATAATAATCATGTCCTCAAACTATAAGGACTCATCACTAACTCTGACTACTGAGGATCTAAACGTCTAAGGGTGCTCGGGAACCCATGTAACTGAACCTATCATATAAAACATCATAGCGCAAGAGAAAAATATGTGTCAGTACTTTGAATGTAATGGTATGCTAAGTGATATACGCTGAAATGCATAGGTTCATATGCCTGAAAAATACTGACTGAATGACATGAGTATAACAGGAAGAGAGTACATGCATAAATACATAATTGTAACTGAGATCATGATAACACTAAATGGTGAGCTTGAATACTGATGAGCTAATATTTGAGTATACTGATATGAAATTACTGATAACTGAATGACTGTATCTGATAGTCCTGATTATGTAGAGCTATAGTGATTTTTGTACTGAGCTGAGTGACTGTGTTTGACGATGTTGAGTATGTAGAACTGAACTGAATTTTATACTGAAACTCAGACGTGGGAGGTAATCCTCTAATTGACATGCCTCTGTCTACATAGTTTGGGGTCCAACCTATAACCTTAGTTGGAAGGGTGTCAATACCGTGCCATGAGTAAAGATATGTTGGAAGTTAACTCTCTCTAATATGAAGCTCTTTCTTCAAGCTTCACTGGCAGGAAAATTCAATAGAGATATATCAACCCTCATAATATCTGGTAGGAAAATATCCCAACCTACATTGGCTACATAGTTCTGTAATGATGAAATTGCTACTAAGTGTCAAACCCTCTGCTAACTTGAATGCCCCCATCCCTAGGTTAACTCGGTGCTGAATCCTACTCCCATCTGAATAGACATTGAACTAATTTCTTAGTTAATACAAGGCTTTCCTGGACTGTTACTTATTCTACTTTTTAACTGAACTGAACTAATTTTGATAAGTTCCTTTGACTGATGGAACACTACTGAATTCTTTTAACTCAAAAAATTTACTGAGGTCTGAACATAATACTGAACTAGACTGGACTGATATAGACTCTACTATGTTTTCCTAAGTCTTGTAACTGACAGAGAGCAGAACATATCGTGACATGACTAAGATTATTCTGTATCTAACACTGGCTCTAGGTAAACAGCTAAATTATCGGGTATTAAATACCCTAGGACTCGATAGCATTAAAAGTAAAGAATCACATGATCTTGCATAGCATAAAATGCACACTTGTTCATAATGTATCTATAGAGAAATTTTATCAAACACTTTCATGGTATAACTTGCATATAAGCTAGCATAACATGATTTCTTTCCCTTATAAATTCACATGAACAATTCATCAAGAACTTGG
This sequence comes from Capsicum annuum, assembly GCF_002878395.1. Taxonomy (NCBI): domain Eukaryota; kingdom Viridiplantae; phylum Streptophyta; class Magnoliopsida; order Solanales; family Solanaceae; genus Capsicum; species Capsicum annuum. Next base: position 108,677,988 of record NC_061121.1, on the reverse strand, counting down.
TGAGCATAATATATGCAAATAATAAGAGGGCATCATAATTGATTTCCAATTTCACAATTTCAAGGGGTTTAATATGGATTTATATGAATCTACACACATAATAATCAATTCCACATGAACTAGAAATTCAATTCAAATAATAATCATGAATACACTTTAATTTCAATCATGGAAGTCATAAATTCCAACTACTTGAAGTTTAAAAGGGTTTCTTAGACTCCAAGGGTGGAAGAAGACCTTCGATGAACACTTCACATACCTTAGTTGGTGAATTCTTGAGGAATAATGGTGGAAACCTTGATTCTTAGACCTTGAATGTCATGAACTAGGGTTTGTTCTTGATAAATTCTAGTGAGAATTAGTATATTTTGCCTCTTGGACATCTGAATGATATGTTTAAGGTATGATATAAGGTGGGAAAAGAACCATTTACTCCTCTAGACACGGGTTTAAAAGACTAAAAGCTGAACCATCGACACACTGGCTAATGCGCCGTGTCGTTCGCATTGATGTGATGAAAAATGCGTTATGTCGAGTCTGCATTGGTTCATTGTAAATATCAATTTGAATCCAAGGAAAATATTAATCGATTCCTTGACCCCTGCACCGAGCCGAGATTGCATCGTTACACTATTTTTGAATCCAAAATGTTTTTCAAATGAGGTCCAAAAACTCCAAAACTCAGCCAGGAACACCTACTGACATTCCTTATCATGAACCAACCTAAAGATTGACATTTTAAGGTCGTAGAGGTCATGAAATAGTGTTGACAACTTACGAAGGCAAAAATAATACTAATTCTGAATAAATAGATAGAATTTTCTAAGTCTGGGACCCCTTAGCAAGCTTTTAGGGACTAAGTTAAGCTTAGGATTTTGCGGGGTCTTGCAATATTTCCCCCATAGGAACATCCGTCCTCGAATGATAATGACGAAGCTGAGAATACTGATAGATAGGATTTAGAAACTGGACATGCAGAACTAACGCATGATTTTATGACAGAGATTACTGATATACTGAATTTTAATACTGAACATACATATTTCATGCATGCATACATAGATGAACGTGATTCATATATGCATGACTGGGATTACTGATAAGGTTAGTTCATATACTGAACATGCATATGTGATGCATGGGTACATGACTGAACTAATTTGTGAATGCGTGACTTAGTATGTAATGTTAATTGATACCAAATTTTTAGCTATATCTGAACATAAGACTGAATAAGTTTAAGGAAAAACTGTTACCTTGGGATGAGTCTGAGTTTGTAGAGAAGAGGTGAGGATACTTGGTTTGCATATGTGCTTCCTCTTTCTAAGTAGCTCCCTCAACAGGCTGATTCTGCCAAAGAACTTTGACAAGAGGGACTTCTTTGTTCCTCAGTTTGCAAATCTGATAATCAAGGATTTCTAATGGGTTCCCTATATAAGAAAGGCTGTTCTAAAAATCTATTCCCTCTATAGGGATTATGACTGCTGGGTCATCTATGCATTTCTTAAACAATGAGACATGGAACACTGGGTGCACTGAAGCTAAGTCTTAAGGAAACTCACGTTCAAAAGCTACCTTTCGGAAATGGCTGAGAATTTGGTACGGACTAACATATCAGGGGCTGAGTTTCCCCTTCTTACAATACCTCTTTACTCTTTTCATAGAAAAGATTTTAAAATACACAAAATCACTAATCTCTAACTCGAGATCCTTTCTGCGTACAACAACTATCAGCTCTGAGTTGACTTAAGCCTTTCCCTGATCAACTAAATTTTCTCTAAGGTATCAAATACCAAGTCAGGCCCTACCACTGCAGCCTCACCCACTTCAAACTGACCAATGGGAGACCTGCATATCCTACCATAAGGCACATCAAACGAAGCCATCTGAATACTGGAATGATAGCTGTTGTTATCTATGAATTCAATCAAACGTGAGTGGTCATCCCAACTATTTTTAAACCCAATCGCACACGATTGTAGCATATTTTGTAAAGTCTGAATGGTCCTTTCCGCTTGACGATCTGTCTGAGGATGAAAGGTTGTTCTGAGGTAAATTAAGGAACCAAGACTCCTTTAAAATACCTTCTAAAAATTAGTGGTGAACAAGGTACCTCTATCTAAGATAATGGACAATAGAACACCGTGGAATTTGACCAACTCTCTGATATAGACGTATAGGCTGGTAGAAAATGAGATGATTTGGTCATCCTGTGTACAATGAACCTAACTGAATCATGCTAAAGATGAGTACAAGGCAAACCCATCACAAAGTCCATATTCACTTTTTCCTACATCAAAGTGGGAATACTGAACTCCTGAATTGACCCACTAGGCTTCTGATACTCAATTTTAACCTGCTGACATATGGAGCACTTACCCACAAAACTCTACAATATCTTTCTTCTTCCCACTCCGCTAATAGATCTCTAGAAAATCATGGTACATCTTAGTGGCCCCTGGATGAATAGACTACTGCGCGCCATGCGCCTCTACAAAAATTTGCTGCCTCAAGTCATCTACACCTAACACATATAACCGACCCTGACAGTGCAACACACCATCTCTCGCTTGGAAGAAAACCTCTACTTTCTGATATCTGATTGATTCTTTCAGCTGCACTAGACTGGGATCTCTATCCTACTTTTCCTTCAACTAAAAACTAGGGATTATTCTGAACTACTCTGCATCCATAAACTACCTTCTGATAAATCGACTAAGTGAACACCTGGTCGGGCAAGATAATGGACTTCTTGAGCTAACTTTTTCTTACAATCCTCCACATGAGCAACACTACCCATAGACATCCTACTAAGAGTATCATAAAAAACATTTGCTTTACCCGGATGATACAGGACACTTACATAGTAGTCTTTCAACAACTCCATTCTCTTTCTCTAATAGAGGTTTAAATATTTTCGATAGAACACGTACTACTGCTGCTAACTTAATATCATGAGTAGGATAGTTATTTTTATAGGGCTTAAGTTTTCTAGAGGCATAGGCTATGACGTTACCTCTCTGCCTCAAAACACACCCCAAACTGACTCTGGACACATCACAATATATCACAAACCCATTTGAAGCATCTGGTAGGGTCAAAACTAGAGCAGCAGTGAGTCAAGTTTTCAACTCCTGAAAACTCTTTTCACAAAAATCTGACAATTGGAATATTACTTTCTTTTGAGTCAATCTGGACATAAGGATGCAATCGATGAAAATCCCTCAACAAATCATTGGTAATAGCTAGCCAAGCTAAAGAAACACCTGATATCTGATGGAGAGATAGGTCTAGGGTAGTTTCTCACTATTTTGGTCTTTTGGGAATCATTTTAATGCCATGACCATAAATTATATGGCCAAGGAAAGCTACTGACCTTAGCCAAAATTCGCACTTACTAAATTTGGCAAATAGCTGATGATATCTGAGAGTCTGCAACACTATTTTGAGATGGTCTACATGATCATGCTCACTACAAAAGTAGAAAAGAATATCATCTGTGAAGAATATGAAGAACATGTCGAAGTACTGCTTGAACACACGATTAATGAAGTCCATGAAATTTGTTGGGGCATTGGTAAGACCAAAGGACATGACTAAGAATTTAAGGTTACAATACCGAGTTTCAAAGGCTATATTAGGGATGTAACATTCTCTGACTCTAAGCTGATGCTAGCCTAAGCTGAGATGTATCATAGAGAAGTAACTGGCACCTTAAAGATGGTTAAACAATTCATTAATTTTAGGAAGTGGATACTTGTTTTTGACCATGAATTTGTTTAGTTGACGGTAGTCAATATACACTTTGAGAGAACCATCTTTCTTACAGATGAATAAAACTGGTGTACCCTACGGAGACACATTGGGTCTAATGAATCCCTTATCTAAGTGATCCTTTAATTGTTTTTTTAATTCTCTGTGTCTTGCAGGTGCAATTCTATATGGAAGAATAGATATGGGTTTAGTATCTAAAAAAAAGTCGATCTCCCTTTTATGAGAAACTCTAAGAAGATCTTCGGGAAACATATCTGTGAATTCACATGATACTCACTCATTAAAGAGTAGGGTTTTTCAACTAGAGTTCTGGATTCAAATAAGAAGGTAACTGTAATGCCCTGAAATATCATCCCGAGGAGCCACACGGTGCCCAAGGCTACATGTAGCATCAAGCTAACCCTTTAAGACAAAACACTACCCTTAGGTTCTAACACAACAACATACATGCTACACTAAGAATTTAAATATAAGTACATATCATATCACATCGCACATGGCACGGAATATCGTTAGACTTTACATATGTGGAATATCTATACACAAACCAACCCAACAATACACTAGTTTGACATAGCCTCTATACAGCATAATCAATGAGCCATTGGGACAAACCCCTAACTGAATCAACAGACCAAAGGGATCATAATACAGCAACAACAAAACTAGCAACTTGGTCCTCGAACCATGAGGACACACCACTGAAGGAACGTAGATACGATACTCGAATATCACTATCGCAGCTGTGGCTGAGTACCTGAACCTACATCATGGTAAGAATGTATCCCATAAAAAAATATGTGGTTCAGCACAAGATATGTACTGAGTATGTGGAGGCCCATGCCAAATATAAATCATATCATAAATTTCATAAAAATGCACATATGGACCATAATGACACACCTGGCTTGAGTGACATTGAATCATGCAACTCATAACATCTTAGATAGGAAATGTAGGAGAAAAACGTCATAAATTATTATAGATCATCATAGGCAACTTGAGTTACCACATCAAAACTCGGAGTGACTCGGTATTTCAATAAACATGAATCTTATACACAGGGGAGTTTCCTATAGCCGAAAACCCCATGTGAGCTACGTGGAATACCAACGTTTGAAACCCCCATTAGCGGGAGCGTCATCGTCTTTCCTAGGGTGTACGACCTTAAAACTTCAATAATCACAATTGGGCTCTCTAGCCAATAATATCATTATCAAAAAACCCTACGGTGGCACATAGGTTTGGGGAAATACCAAATTTCCCTCTCGGTGCTAAGTACTAAACCCCGACAAGCTCAGAATGCGTTAGGAAATTCACCACAACATCAAAACGGTCTATCATCAAGACCAAATCAAATCTCTTTTTCAGTTATAAAATCATATCAATTTTTGGATTCCTAACTCAACACATTATAGCTCAAAATATTTTAATCTTTCACAACATCAACAAGGTATCAATGCATTGAACCATAACCGACTCGACATTTGGACAAGGATATGAAGACTCAATACATAATATTTTTAACAATTTAACTCATCCAAACCATCTGAAAAATACCAAGACTCATTGCAACTTCAATATCAACATTTCTCAATTTGCCATCCAACTCTCATTTAAAGGTACTTGAGAAATCAACCCATAGTAGGAATATACAATTTCCAATATCAATTATAAATTCATAATAGGGAAATAGTGGAATGATAGTATAAATCAAGGCTTAACAAATTAAATCATCATACCCTCATAATCAAATACTTTTTGGACATAATTCCACCTCAATATCATGCACATATCAGATAACATAATCCCATAGCTCTTTGATAATAATATAAGACATAAAACCATATTTCCAATTCATGGTAAAACATGTAAAATCTTGTGTCAATGTAATTCAACAAAAATACCGGGCATAAGATCGAAAGGATAATCTTGTTCAAAGCCCCACGTACCTAAAAATGGAAGATAAATATGAACTTTCAACTACAAAACTTTATTTACAAAAATAAATGGTGCTTCTCAAAGCCCTTAACATGATCAATTCAAATTCAAAATCAATTTTAAATTTCTACGGTTCAATCAAGAGACATAGAAGGATAAAATTTGAAGTAGTAGGGTTGGGGTTTGATCCTTAGGAAATTTTGGAGAAAAATGAGCTATTGAATGCTCTTATTGAACTTAAATCCATTGTTTACCTAGATGGATTGGACTGGGAATGATCAAAATACCCTTACAAATAAAAAAATGTCAAATCTGTCATTTGGTGGACAATTTTGATAGGCTCAAGTAGATCGACCTTAACCTTTTGCTCGGATGGCCAAATTGGATGAAACAAATTTCATTGGAAAGAGGACTTTCAGAGACTTTTGTTGATATGTAGTAGCTCACCAGATCATTATGTATAAGGAGTCATGATCGTTTGAAGTTGTCTCTAAAATTCGCCTGGCCTCAATAGTGTTTTCTTGCACATTTACTGTTCACCACTATTCACGGTTAGATTGGAATGATCATAATCATCGCTTGAGTGTTCGTTTTGGATGATCCACATATCATTCGAAATCTTATTTGATGTTCTACGCAATGACGGGACGCATATCAAGAAATTCCACATAGAAAAATTATTAAACATGATAAAAAACAGAATTCAAAATATTTTCGTCCGAGATCTTAACGGAAAATTTTTTTGGTGCATCACATCATCTTCCCCTTGGACACATTCATCGTCGAATGTTGATAGGTAGGTCAAGAATACTATGAAAATAAGTATATAGAGAAAAATCATCTTGCCGAAGCATATACTCCATTCCAGATTTTGTTGGATATCATAGAAAAAAACAAGCCAATATAAACATAGCAATGAGGATTAAATCAAATGAGAACGATACCTTTTACATGCTCAGTATTCGTAGAAAAGAGGTGGGTTTATTTGGCGTGCATATCCAATTTGGCTTCCCAGGTAGCACTCTCAATGGATTGATTTCACCAAAGCACTTTAACCAACGGAAGTTCCTTGTTTCTTAGCCTAAGAAATTGAAAGTCAAAAACCTCAACCTGAATCTCTTCATATGAAATACTATCTTGAATACCTGAAATTTCAGAAGGATAAATTACAACAGAATCACCAATAGACTTCTTAAGCATAGAAACATGTAAAATCGGATGGACGTTAGATAACTCCGCGGGCAATTAAACCTTATAGGCTAACTTCCCAATACGATCCATAATCTTATAGGGACCAATGTAACGGGGACTTAGTTTTCCTTTCTTCCCAAATCTCTTCACCCCTTTCATGGGTGAAACTTTCAAGTACACTAAATCACCAACATCAAATTCAAGGTCTTTCCTCCTTACATCTGCATATGATTTTTGACGTCTTTGTGCAGTTTTCAACCTTTCTCAAATTAACTTAACCTTCTTCATGGCCTCGAACACCGCATTTGGTCCAGTTGTGGCAACCTCACCATCTTCAAACCAACCAATGGGTGATCTACACCTTCTACCATACAAAGCTTCAAACGGGGCCATTCCAATAGTAGCATGAAACTGTTATTGTCAGGAAACTTGATTAATGCTAAGTGCTCATCCCAACTACCTTTAAAATCAAGCACATAAGCCCTCAACATATCTTCTAAAGTCTGAATGGTCTGCTTGACTTGACAATCTATTTACGGATAGAAAGCAGAACTTAAACGAATTTAGGTACCGAGACCTTTCTGGAAAGATTTCTAAAACTGAGAGGTAAACTAAGTACCTCTATCAGAAAAAATAGCATAAGGGATTCACTGAAGTCTGATGAGTTCCCAAATATATATTCTAGCATAGTCTTCAGCTGTATACGATGAATGCACAGGTAAGAAATGAGCTGATTTCGTAAGCTGATCTACGACAACCCAAATCGAATCATGATGGCAATGAGAAGGAGGCAAACCAACTATGAAGTCCATATTCACTTCTTCCCACATCCAAGTAGGAATGCTAAACTCTTGCATCACACCACTAGGCCTTTGATACTCTATGTTGACCTGTTAAGACATGGAACACTTCGGCATAAATTCTGCTATGTTCCTCTTCATACCGTTCAACCAATAGATTACCCGTAAATCATGGTACATCTTGGTAGCACTAGGATTGATGGAGTTTTGCATAACATGCGCTTTTTCTTTAATCCTTTGCTTCAAGTTATCAACATCAGGAACACATAATCTTTCTCGAAGTCTCAAAATGCCATCTCTCCTTTGGGAGAAAACCTCCACCTTTTGGTCTTCAATTGACTCTTTTGACCTGACCAAGGTAGGATCCCTATCTTTCTTCTCTTTCACTTCCGAAACTAAAGAGGATTCGGAACTGCTTTGTACTCCTATACTACCCTCAGCATCACCAAACAACCTAATCCCCAATCTAGCCAAATGATGTACCTCACAAGCCAACTCTTTCTTACCAGTCTTCACATATGCTACGCTACCCATAAACATCCGACTAAGGGCATCTTCTACAACATTGGCTTTGCTCAGATGATATAGCATGCTCATATCATAATCTTTCAACAGTTCTAACCATCATCTTTGCCTAAAATTCAACTCCTTTTGGTTGAATACATACTGCAAGCTCTTATGGTCCATGAAGACGTCAACATAGACACCATACAAATAATGTCTCCAGATTTTCAAAGCAAAAACCACGGCAGCAAATTCAAGGTCATGGGTAGGATAATTCTTCTTGTGAGGCTTTAGCTGCCTGGAAGTATAAACTATAACCTTGCCCTTTTGCATCAATACACAACCCAAATCGACTCTAGAAGCATCACAATACACCACAAAACCATCAACACCATAAGCCAAAGTCAATTGACCGCCAGCAAAACTAGATGAAGCACCCTGAGGAGGAACTAGACGAGCTGCGGGAGGCGGGGCACTAGTAACCTAACTCTAAGGACGGGCATCAGGACTTTGCTGTCTAGTATACGGGCAGTGTCTAAGTATATGGCCCAACTTTTGACAACCAAAACAGCCCCGCTGCCCCATATAACACTCCCCAAAATGGTCTTTACCAAACTTAGCACATGAAGGAGGATAGGGTGGTTGCTTACACTATTTTGAGACCTAAAAGGTACCGGCCTATTCCCAAGCTCCTGCCTGCCCCGATATACAGGAGCATTAGCTGAGGAAGCCGCAGGTATAAATGGATATCTTTAAAACTAAGGGCGACTCCCTCTGGAGAATCTAGTTTGACCAGACCCCTGTGGCTCTGATCTGACTCGCTTAATCCCTCTTACTTTTTCTCTTTCAATTATATTGTCTGACTCAATCTATTAGGTGTGAATGATTAAACTTAGAAGATCAATCTCCCTGTTGATCATAGCAAAGTGACATTCATTCACCACATAACTCGACACCCTAGTTAGAAACATTCTCATACTAGTCCTCGAGTTAGCCATCATATTGGGAGCGTACTTTGATAGCTGATTAAACTTAAGATAGTACTCCTTAACCGACATGGAGCCTTGTCTCAAATTCATAAACTCCTCTATCTTAGCTTCCCGCAACTCAAGAGAAAAGAATCTATCCAACAAAGTATCTTGCAATAATTGCCAAGTCACCGGAGCGGTATCTTTCTCTCTAACCTTATTCTACATTTGCACCCAGTCATAGGCAACATTCTTTAACCGATACGAAGCCAGCTCCATATTTTATTCCTTGGTCACATGCATAATTTGTGTAATTTTTTTCATTTGATCAACATATATCTGCGTGTCCGGACCTACTCTTGACCCATAAAACTCTGGCACATAAAGTCATGAATTTGTACTGCTCCCGAATTATTTTCCTGCGTAGGTGGAGCGTTGACTTGAGTATTAGTGGAAACTGCTTGGGCCATCATCTGAAAAGCTGCCTGAAATTCAGCATGGGGTACCATCTCATATAACGGATCAACGGGTTGAGGTTGGTTGTTGATTCCATGAGCTCGACGTGGAGGCATTTTCTGTCATAAGAATGCACTAATTAACAGCAGAAAGAAACAGTTGTAAGCATGATAGACTCTTGTAGAAAAGAAGAAACAACTTTTTTAGAATGCCCCACATCCTCCTGATCATAGGTGTGGCGCGCTACACACCGATGCACATGAATCTATGTAGTGCAGCTTGTCAGACTCCCTAGGACTCTTCACAACTTTAGGCTCTGTTACCAAGTTTGTAACACCCCAAAATATCATCCCAAGATGCCACACGGTGCCCAAGGCGACAGGTAGCCTCAAGCTAACCCTTTAAGCCAAAACACTACCCTTGGGTTCCAACAAAACAACATACACGCAACACTAAGGATATATATATAAGTACATATCATATCACATCGCACATGGCACATAATATCGTTAGACTGTACATATATGGAATGTCTATACACAAACCAACCCAATAATACACTAGTCTGGCATAGCCTCTACATAGCAAAATCAATGAGCCATTGGGACAAACCGCTAACTGACTCAATAGACCAAAGGGATCATAAGACAATTGCACCAAAACTAGGAACTTGGTCCTCGAACCATGAGGACTCACAACTGAACGAACGTAGATGTGGCACTAGGATATCACTGTAGCGGCTGACGCTGAATACCTGAACCTACATCATGGTAAGAATGTAGCCTATAGAGAAATGTGTGGGTCAGCAGAAGATACGTACTGAGTATGTGAGGGCACATGCAAAATATAAATAATATCATAAATTTCGTAAAAACAAACATACGGACCATAATGATACACCTAGCTTGAGTGACATTGAATCATGCAACACATAATATCTTAGATGGGAAATGTAGGAGAAAAAACTCATATATCATTATAGATCATCAAAGGCAACTTGACTTACCACATCAAAACTCAGAGTGACTCAGCATTTCAATAAACATGACTCTTATGGACAGGGGAGTTTCCTATAACAAAAAATCCCACGTGAGATACATTGAATGCCAAGGTTTGAAACCCCCGTTGTCGGGAGCGTCATACTCTTTTCCAGGGAGTATGGCCTTAAAACTGCAATAATCACAATCGACCTCTCTGGCCAATAATACATTATCAAACAACCCTACGGTGGAACATATGTTTAAAGAAATAACAAATTTACCTCTCGGTGCTAAGTACTACTCCCCGACAAGCTCAAAAAGCGTTAGGAAATCCACCACAACATCACAAGGGTCTATCATAAAGACCAAATCAAATCTGTTTCTCATTTATCAAATCATATTAATTTGTGGATTCCTAACTCAACACATTTTAGCTCAACACATTTTAATATTCCTCAACATCAACAAGGTATCAATGCATTGAACCATAACTAACTCAACATTTGGACAAGGATATGAATACTCAATGCATAATATTTTCAACAATTTGACTCATCAAAACCATTCGAAAAATACCAAGACTAATTGCAACTTCAATAACAACATTTCTCAATTTGCCATCCAACTCTCATTTAAATGTACTTGAGACATTAACGCATAGTAAGGATATAGAATTTCCAATATCAATTATAAATTCATAATAAGAAAATAGTGGAATGATAGTATAAATCAAAGCTTAATAAATTTAATCATCATACTCTCAGGATCCAATACTTTGTGGACATAATTCCATCCTAACATCATACACATATCGGGTGACATAATCCCATAGCTCATGGACAATTATATAAGATATAAAACAATATTTCCAATTCATGGTAAAATACGTAAAATCTCATATCAATGTAATTCAACAAAAATACTAGCACATGATCGAAAGGATAATCTTGTCCAAAGCCCAACATACCTAAAAATGGAATATGACTATGAACTTTCGACTTTGAAACTTTATGCACGAAAATATAGGGTGATTCTCAAAGCCCTTAACATGATCAACTCGAATCCCAAATCAATTTAAAATTTCTACAGTTCAATCAAGAGACATAGAAGGATGAAATTTAGAGTAGTAGGGTTGGGGTTTGAGCCTTAGGAAATTTTGGAGAAAAACGAGCTATTGAAGGCTCTTAATGGACTTAAATCCATGGTTCACCTTGATGGATTGGAGTAGGGATGACCAAAATACCCTTAAAAATCAAATAATGTCAAATCTATCTTTTGGTGAACTGTTTTGATAGGCTGAAGTAGATTGACTATAACTTTTTGCTCTGATGGCCAAATTTGATGAAACTAATTTCATTGGAAAGAGAACTTTCAGATCTTTTTGCTGATATATAGTAGCTCGCCCAGATCAATATGTACAAGGAATTATGATTGTTTGAATTTGAACCTAAAATTCGCCTAGCCTATGTATTTTTTCCTGCATATTTACTATTCACTACTGTTAATGGTTAGATCGGAATTATCATAACTCATCGCTCGAGTGTCTATTTTGGATGATCCACATATAGTTTGAAAGCTTATTCGATGTTCTACGCGATGATGTGTTGCATATATAGAAATTCCACACAGAAAAATTATTAATCATGATAAAGAACTGAATTCAACACATTTTCATCTGAGATCGTAATGGAAAATTTTTTTGGGGCATCACATTAATACATCCCTTAGATATTATCTTTCTCACCAGAAGATTAGAAATAAGCTGACCCCTAATTGCTGAAGTGCCCCCCTCCTCTTGAAGATGGGAATTAGCACTTGGGAATGTACTGAGTATGTAGGGGTACGGGCAATATTTAAATAATATTATAAATATATAAAAAAATCATGCATGCTGATAATAATGAATCTCTTCGCTTGAGTTACCTGAAACATATTTTCCATAAATCATCAATAACAACACATGTTTCGTAAATCTTACAAACTGTTGGACTCAACTCAAAGTCTTTGACTCATGACTTGGAGTGTCTCTGTAACTCATGAAACTTGGACTATTATGGTCTTGGGAGTTTCTTATAACCGACATAAACCATATGAGCTTACATGGAGTCCAACGTCTTGCCCATGTTGGGGAGAGATGTTCTATCCTTGCCATCAGAGTAGAACATTAACTTTAGTAATAGCAGTCTTGGACTTTGGCAATTAATCTTAATCCTACGGTGGCACCAAGTTCTGGGGAAGTAGGATGCATTGAACCCATACTTCCCGCTCGGTGGTAAATACTACTCCCAGATATAAGCTCAGCACACGTTAGGAAATCCACCTTAATCAACTCAAAGGACTATCATGAAGACCAAAACATAAATATATATCTCATTTGTAAATGATGATCAAGTTGTGGATTCCTAACTCGACTAAATCTCAAAATAATCTTTCTCATCATCAAGTACACTTGCTTATAAAATCATATCAAGTATTAAAACTTCCAGAAAACATCAAAGAACTCGTTCTTAACTCTCAAGCTCAATATCACTACATATTCAATAGAAAAACTTCTCACAGAAAAACATTTATCATAACACCTATCATAAATGACTTAGAAATTATTATTTCATGGTAACATTATGCAACTCAAGACAAAACTTCTTAATTTAAGAAATAAGACAATGAAGTAGTCATATGTGTCAATCTTGTGAAGCTCAAATCTCATAAATCCTTTATAAAGTAATTTGGGTTTAAACCCACCTTGCAAAATTCATTAAATTCAATTGAAATTAAATCTTTAGGCACAAAAACGAAAGAACTGTTCTTGTTCAAAACACCACATACCATAATATTTGAAATTGGATGAACTTTAGTGCTTGAGACTTTATCCACACTTGAAATAAATAATTCTTGAAGCCCAAACTACGAGGAACTTGGTTCTTGAAGAAATTTTGGAGGATTTATAGACGAATCTTGGAAGATTTATGTTCTTGATATAACCCTAGATATATTATCTCAAGAGAATTGGATGAGAAAATGATGGAATTAGGGTTTGGATGGGATTCTCATATTTATAGAGGCCTCTAAAAGATGGGAAAATACTAAAATACCCTTGCAAATACGTCTCTAAATTGCCCAAAAAAATTGCTTACGACATCCGTGATAGGCCATCAGACCCACAATAGGCCATCACAAAATGTCGTCACAAAAGAGTCGAATTTTATGATTTTCTGCTTAGGGCTGACGATGTCATTTGAAATGTCATCAGAACGATGATGACGTCGTCAGAAATATCATCAGAAATGTGACGAAATCATCAGATATGTTGTCAGAAACGTGATAGACCATCAGAAACGTAATCACCTTTTTCCGGATTGACATGCTAGAGTAAAATGGGTATAACGCTTTGCTCTGGTGTTGGATTTTGGCAAAATTGTTATCCTTAGAAAGCTAATTCAATTCTCTATCCGTTCATAGGTCATGAGCTCAGAAATTCAAAGTATAATGATAGGTATGCTCTTTTGAATTTTACTATACCAATATCCTTCCTAATAATTTAATCGGTAGGGAATGTTTTGATTCACCCAATCATTAGGACATCTTTAAAGCCTTAATACACACCATCCTTGATCAAAAAACAACCAGAAAATTTATAATTTATTTCTCATGAGATTTATTTATGGTTGCACTATTGGTTAGAGTCTCAAGGTATTACAATATCTCCCACTTGGAAACATTCATCCTCGAATGAGGCTAGATAGGCCTAGAACAAGAGAAAATGAGGACGTATAGCTGGAACGACTCACTAAAAGGACTTACTTCATTCTAAACTTTTGAGTACTTCAAAAAATACATGAATAATAGAGAGAATAACCATATAGCTGAATACACTGGATTAGAAAGAAACTAGATTAGGGAAAAATAGTACCTTCAGCTTAATTTAAAATCGCAGACAAGTGATGAGGGTATCTGGCTCGCATATCTTCTTCTTCTTCCTAAGTAGTAGCCTCGTCTGGTTGATTTTGCCACAGAACTTTGACAAAGAAAAATTCCTTATTTCTTAGTCTACGAACTTCATAATCTAGGATTTCAACCAGAGCATCATCAGATGAAAGGTTATCCCGAACATCGAAAGTTTATGATGGATCAACAACAACAGAATCACCAATGTGCTTCTTGAGCATAGAAACGTGAAAGATAAGATAGACAACTGATAACTCGGTAGGCAATTCAATCGTGTAAGCTGCTATCAGAACACGATTCAAAATTGTATAAGGGCCAACGTATCGAGGACTAAGCTTCCTTTTCTTACCAAATATTTTCACCCCTTCATGGGTGAAATCTTCAAGAATACCAGATCATTAACCCTAAACTCAAGAGCTATTTTTCTCATATCTGCATATGATTTCTGACGACTCTGGGTTGTCTTCAACCTTTCCTGAATCAGCTTAACTTTATCCATAGCTTGAAACACAACATCAGGTCTACTCACAGTGGCTTCATCTATTTCTAACCAACCTATGGGTAATCTATATCACCTTCCATATAAAGCCTCAAATGGAGCCATTCCAATGCTAATATGAAAACTGCTGTTGTAAGTAAATTCAATCAATGGTAAATATGCATCCTAAATTTCTTTGAGATTAAGAACACATGCCCTCAACCTATTCTCAGAGGTATGGATGGTCCTCTCAGCCTGAACATCGCTCTCTGGATGAATAGCGGACCTAAGATGAACTTGGGTACCAAGACCCTTCTGAAAAGCCCTCCAAAAATGAGAAGTAAATTGAGTACCCCTGCTGGAGATAATAGAAAAAAGAACTCCATGCAACCTGTCTAACTCTCGAATGTACAACTTAGCATTATCCTCAGTGGTGAAAGATGTGTGTACTGGTAAGAAATGCACGGATTTACTCAAGCTATCTACAACGACCCAAATAGAGTCATGATGACGTCGAGAAGGAGGTAAACCAGTCACAAAGTACATATTTACTTCCTCCCACTTCCAAGTAGGAATACTGAATTCTTGCATCATTCCACTGGGTCTTTGGTGTTATATCTTAACCTGTTGGCAAGTTGTACAGTTCTCTACGAATTTTTCTATATCCTTTTTCATACCATTCCACCAATATATTTCTCACAAATCGCAGTACATCTTGGCCGCACTGGGATGAATAGAATATCGTGCGCCATGCGCTTCAGCCATAGTTCTCTGCCTTAAATCTTCATCATCAGGCACACATAATCTATTTTAAAATCTGAATACACCATCTACCCCTTGGGAGAAAACCTCCACCTTTTAGTCTTTAACTTACTCTTTCAGTCTGACCAAACTAAGATCTATATCTTGCTTCTCCTTTACCTTTAAAACTAGAGAAAACTCGAAACTACTCTGGACCCAAATATTACCCTCAGCTGAAAGAAGTAATCTAATTCCTAACCTAGCCATACGATGCACCTCAAAATATAGCTCCTTTTTATCTTCCTCGACCTGTGCTACACTATCCATGGACGACCTGCTAACAACATCTGCCACTACATTGGCCTTGACCGAGTGATACAGGATATTAATATCATAGTCCTTTAACAATTCTAACCATTGCCTCTAACTAAGATTCAACTCTCTATGAGTAAACACATACTGAAAACTCTTGTTATCCGTAAAGACATCAACAGGAATACCGTACAAATAGTGTCTCTACATTTTCAAGGCAAAAATCACTACAACTTACTAGAGGTCATGGGTGTCGGGTAGTTTTTCTCATGCGGTTTAAACTGTTTTTAGGCATAGGCTATAACCTTACCTTTCTGCATCAACATGTAACCCAAACCTACACTAGAAGCAACAATGTACACCATAAAATCATCTACACCATTTTAAAGGGTCAACACAGGGGCCGAAATGAGTAGAGTCTTCAACTCCTGAAAACTTTTCTCGCAAGAGTCAGACCAGAGGAATTTAATTTTCTTTTGGGTCAACCGAGTTAAAGGAGACACAACGGAAGAGAAACCCTCAACAAACATGGTAGTAGTAAGCTAGACCCAAGAAACTCCTAATATATGATGGGAAAATAGGTCTAAGCTAATTTTTCACAGCTTCTATCTTTTGAGGGTCAACTCTAATACCTTTAAAAGAAACAATATGATCCAAAAAAGCAACTAACCTTAGCCAAAATTTGTACTTTCTAAATCTAGTAAATAGTTGATGTTCTCTAAGGGTTTGGAAGACTATTTGGAGATGATCTACATAATCTTTTTCACTTCGGGAGTTTACAAGAATATCATCTATAAACATAATAAGAAATATATCCTGGTACTATCTGAACACCCGATTGATAAGGTCTATAAAGGCTGATGGGCATTTGTTAGCCCGAAGGACATGACCAAAATCTAAAAATGACCATATCAGTGCAACAAGCTATCTTTGGAATATCACACTCCCTAACTTTAAGCTGGTGATAACCGGATCTCAAGTCTATTTTAGAGAAATAGTTAGCACCTTGCAACTGATCAAATAGGTCATCAATTCTAGGAAAAGGGTACTTGTTCTTGATTGTTACCTTTTTAAGCTGACGATAATCAATACACATCCATAACGAACCATCTTTCTTTTGCACGAATAGAGTGGGTGCACCCCAAAGAGATATGCTGAAACCCTTATCTAGAAGATCTTTTAGTTTGTCTTTCGACTGATTAAGTTCTGCAGGGGCCATACGATATGGATGAATAGAAATAGGATACATGTCGGGGAGAAGATCAATCCCAAATTCTCTCTCTATCAGGAGGTACCTCTTAGAGATCTTCTGGAAAAACATCACAAAGCTCATTAACAATACTGATAGACTGAATGGTTGAAGTCTCGAACTTAGTATCTTTAACTCAAACCAAATGATAGATGCAACCCTTAGATATCAATTTCCTAGCTTTAAGATAGAATATGAAATGACTCCTGGGAGATACAAAATTTCCGAACCACTCAAAAGCTGGCTCATTGGGAAACTTAAATTTGACTACACGGCTACGACAGTCTATAGAGGCATAATAAGAGTGAAGCCAATCCATACCCAGAATAATGTCAAAATCAACCATGTCTAGCTAAATCAAATTTTCAAACATAACTCTATGAAGGATAGTGATAGGACACTTCTTATATACTTCCTTTGCTACAAAATGTTTACCTACTTGAGTAGAAACTAAAAAAGGCTTAGGAATCTTTTCAGCATTGATCTTGAAATTCACAGCCACTAACGGAGTCACATAAAACCTACTTGACCCAAGGTCCATCAATACATATACATCAAAATGAAATACACAGAGCATACCAGTAACAACATCTGGTGAATCCTCCTACTCCTGGCAGGGTGGTTTAGATTAAAAGTAATTCTGGCGCTGACCACTGGTAGTACTAGACCAGGCACCCTGAGGATAAGTAGGACGAACCTAAGGGATTGGAGCACTAATAGCCTAACTCTAGAGCCTAACATCACGGCTCCCCTGTCTAGCATATGGGCAATCCTTGAATTTATGGCCCAACTTACCACAACCAAAACACCCTCTCTGCTCAGCTATACACTCTCCAGGATGCATCCTAACATACTTAACACATGGGGGATAGTTAGGTCTATTACTCATACTGTCCTTAGACCTAGACACAGTAGGTCTATTACCCTACTTCTGCCTGACTCGGGATGCGGGAGTACTAGCTGATAATGGTGCTGGCATAAAAAAATGGCTCTAAAACTGTGGGTGGATCCCTCCAAAAAATCTACTCGTACTATACCCCTACTTCTCTGATCTAACTCTCTTACTTCCTCCCACATACACTCTCTCTTTCTCCTTGTCCACTTTAATC
Organism: Capsicum annuum; assembly: GCF_002878395.1. Taxonomy (NCBI): domain Eukaryota; kingdom Viridiplantae; phylum Streptophyta; class Magnoliopsida; order Solanales; family Solanaceae; genus Capsicum; species Capsicum annuum. The sequence goes on along the minus strand of NC_061121.1, from coordinate 108,659,540 downwards.
TACTGGGCATGTATCATCAATCAAGAAAAATCATGTCACTATTAAGCATAGCGGACCTACACACTTTCCTAACAAAAATAGATACGCCAGTTAAAAACTTACTCAGACTGGTCCTGGAATCAGCCATTTTACCCGGAGCATACTTACACAATTGGTTAAATTTAAGATAATATTCCTTAATTGTCCTGGAGTCTTGTCTCAAGTTCATAAATTCTTCAAGTATTGCTTCCGTTAGCTCTAGGGGAAAGAATCGGTCTAAGAACGTGTCCTGGAATAACTGCCATTTCATGGGAATGACATCCACCCCTCTATTCTTCCTCCAGAACTCTACCCAATCATAAGAAACATCTTTGAAGTGAAAGAAAGCTTGATCCATACTTTCTTCGTATGTTACATACATAATTTTGGTGATCTTTTTAACCTCATCAAGATAATTCAATGAGTCCTCACCTACCCTTGACCCATAAAACTTTGGCAAATTTATTTGCACAAAATCCCAAACTTGAGCTGCTGCAGAATTACATTCTTGTAGAGGTGGAACAAAGGCCTGAACATTTGCCTGAGCATTGGCGGTAACTGCCTGGGCTAGCACCTAACAAGCTGCCCGAAATTAGGCATGAGTCACCGTCTCATTTAAAGGATCAATGGGTTGAGGTCATTCGTTGTTTCTGCAAACACTATGAGGAGGCATTTTCTTTCATAAGATAGCATGAATTAATAGCAGAGAGAAACATTCGTAGGCAAGAAAGACTTTTGAAAGAAATAAATCACTTTTCCTAAAAATTCCCATAGCCTCTTGCTCATAGATGTGGTGCATTATGCACTGATGATTAAGACTCTACGTAACGCGTCTTGTTAAACTCCCTATGACTCTTTTAAACCTTAGCCTCTGATACCAAGATTGCAACGCCCAAAGATCCCATCCCAAGATGTTACGCGGTGCGTAAGGCCACATGCGACCTCAAGCTAACCCTCTGAGCCTGTCATCACCTCTATAACTCAGTATTACAATAATCAAGCTGTAATAAAGAAGAATAATCATGTCATGAACATAATGGAATTCAATGAAATACTATCATGTACAATTAAAATACTAAATTTCTGTACATACAGGTACTCTAGTCAGAAAAAGCCTCTACTACATAAGACTGAGAAGCTATTGGGATAGATCCCTAAATGACCCGTACTGAACTGGAAATAAACAACCATCTACTATCAAGTCAAAAATTAGGGACATAGGTCCTCGAAGCATGAGGACTTACCAACTGTACAAATGCAGATGAAGGTACTCAATGATCACTGTCACTGCTGGGACTGAGCACCTGAACCTACATCACGAGAAAATATAGAACACAAAAAAGTATCGGAATCAGTACTTGAGAATGTACTGACTATGTGGGGGTGCAGGCAACATTTAAATAATATCACAAATGTATAAGTAAATAATACATGTTGATAATAATGACTCTCTTCTCTTGAGTTACCTAAAACATATTTTTCATAATTCATCAATAATAAGACATGCTTCATAAATCTCACAAGTAATTGGACTCAACTCAAACTCTTTGACACAGGATTTAGAGTGACTCGGTAACAGATGAAACTTGGACTATTATGGTCTTGGGATGTTATTATAACTGACATAAATAATGTGCGCCTACATGAAGTCCAACATCTTGCCCATGTTGGGGAGAGCTATTCTAACCTTTCCATCGGAGTAGAACCTTAACTTTAGTGATAACTGTCTTGGCCTTTGGCCCTTAATCTTAATCCTATGGTGGTACGTAGTTCTGTGGAAGTAGGATGTACTGAACCCATACATCCCGAGCTCAGAATGCATTATGAATCCACCTTAATCAACTCAAGCGTCTATTATGAAGACCAAAATATAAATATATATCTCACTTGTAAATCATAATGAACTTGTGAATTTCTAACTGGACTAAATCTCAAAATAATCTTTCTCATCATCTAGTACACTTGCTTACCAAATCATTTCAAGTATCAAATCTTCCAGAAAACTAAATGGAACTTGTTCTTGACTATCAATCTCAATATTAATATATATTCTATAGACAAACTTCTCAAGGAAAAACTTAAATCATGACACCTATCATAAATATCTTAGAAATTATCATATCATGATAAGAATATACAACTCATGACATAAATTCTTAATTTAAGAAATAAGACAATGAAGTAGTCATATGAGTCAATCATGTATAGCTTAAATCTCATAAATCCTTGATTAAGTAATTTAGGTGTAAACTCACTTTGCAAAATTCATGAAATTGAATAGAAATTAAATCTTTGGACACAAGAATGAAAGAAGTGTTCTTGTTCAAAACCCCACGTACCTTAATCTTTGAAATTGGATGAAATTTAGTGCTTGAGGCTTTATCCACACTTGAAATAAATAATTATTGAAGCCCACACTATGAGGAACTTGGTTCTTGAAGAAATTTTGAAGATTTATGGATTATTCTTGGAAGAATTATGTTCATGAGAAAACCCTAGATATATTATCTCAAGAGAATTGGAACAGAAAATGATGGAATCAGGTTTTGATGGGATTCTAATATTTATAGAGGCCTCCAAAAGATGGAAAAATACCAAAATACCCTTGTAAAAAAGTCTCTAAATTGTTGAAAAGAAATAGCCGATGACATCCGTGGAAGACCGTCAGACCCGTGATAGTCTATCTCAAAATGTCATCACAGAATGGTCGAATTTTATGATTTGCTGCCTAAGTCTTACGACGTCATCAAAAATGTCATTAGAAACATGACGACATCATCAAAAATGTTTTCATAAACGTGACAGGCGGTCAGAAATGTCATCACCCTTTTCGAGATTGACATGATGGAGTAAAATGAGTATAACTCTTTGCTCCGGTATCGGATTTTGGCAAAATTGATATCCTTTGAAAGCTGATTCAATTATAAATCTGTTGATAGGTCATTAGATTGGAAATTCCAAGAATAATGAGAGATATGCTTGTTTGAAGTTGACTATAGCAATATCCTTCCCAAGAATTCAATCGGTAAGGAATGTTTTGATTCACTCAATCGTTAGGACATCTTTAAGGCCTTAATACACACCATCCTTGATCAGAAAACAACCCAACACATTATAATTTATATCTCATGGCTTGATTCACACAGGCACTATTGGTTAGAGTCTCAGGGTATTACAATATCTCTCCCTTGGAAATATTCTTCCTTGAATGTTTCTAGATAGGCGAAGAACAAGAGAAAATGAGGACGTATAGCTAGAACGACTCACTAAAAGGGCTTACTTCATTCTAACCATTTGAGTACTTCACAAAATGCATGAATCAGAGAGAGAATAACCATATAGCTGAATACACTGGATTAGAAGGAAACTAGATTAGGGAAGAATAGTTTCGGCTTAATTTGAACTCATGGAGAAGAGATGAGGGTATTTGGTTCGCATATCTGCTTCTTCTTCCCAAGTAGCACCCTTGACTGATTGATTTCTCCACAGAACTTTGACCAAAGGAACTTCCTTATTTCTTTGTCTACGAACTTGATAATCTAGGATTTTAACCGAAAATTCATCATATGCAAGGCTATCTTGAACATCAAAACTTTTTGACAGATCAACAATAACAGAATCACCAATATGCTTCTTGAGCATAGAAACATGAAAGATAGGATGGACAGCTAATAAATCAGTAGGCAATTCCATCTTGTAAATTATTTTCCCAACACGATTGAAAATTCAATAAGGGTCAGCGTATCGGGGACTAAGCTACCCTTTCTTACCAAATCTTTTCACCCTCTTTATGGGTTAAATCTTCAAGTACACCAGGTTGTTAATCTCAAACTCAATAGTTCTTTTTATCATATCTGCATATGACTTCTGATGACTCTGGGCTATTTTCAATCTTTTCCAAATCAGCTTAACTTTCTCCAGAGTATCAAACACAACATCAGGTCCAGTCACAGTGGCTTCACCTACATCAAACCAACCTATGGGTGATCTACATTGCTTTCTATATAAATACTCAAATGGATCAATACCAATGCCAGTATGAAAACTGTTGTTGTAAGCAAATTAAATCAATGACAAAGTTTCATCCCACCATCCTTTGAAATGAACAACACATGCCCTCAATATATCCTACAAGGTCTGCATGGTCTACTCAGCCTATCCATCGGTCTAAGGAGAAAAGCGGAGCTAAGATGAACTTCAGAACCAAGATCTTTTTGAAAAGCACTCCAAAAATGTGAAGTAAATTGTGTAACCTTGTCGGAGATAATAGACAAAGGAACTCTATGCAACCTGACTAGCTCTTGAATGTATAGCTTAGCATAGTCCTTAGTGGTGAAAGATGTATGAATTTACAAGAAATATGCGGACTTAGTCAACCTATCTACAATGAACCAAATCGAATCATCATGACGTCGAGATAGAGGTAAACCAGTCACAAAATCCATATTTACCTCCTCCCACTACCAAGTAGGAATACAGAATTCTTGCATCATTTCACCGGGTCTTTGGTGTTCTATCTTAACCTGCTGGCAAGTTGTACACTTCTCTACGAATTTTGCTATATCCTTTTTCATACTATTCCACTAATACATTTCTAGCAAATCGCGGTATATCTTGGTAGCACCGGGATGAATAGAATATCGCGTGCTATGTGCTTTAGCCATAATTCACTGACTTAAATCTTCAACATCAGGCATACATAATCTATTCTAAAATCATAATACACCATCTCTCCTTTTGGAGAAAACCTCTACTTTTTGGTTTTTAACTGACTCCTTCAATCTGACCAAACTAGGATCTATATCATACTTCTCCTTCACATTTGAAACTAGAGAAGACTCGACCCTACTCTGGACCCAAACATTACCCTCAGTTGAATAAAGTAATATGACAACCAACCTAGCTAGATGATGTACCTCATGAGCTAACTCCTTTCTATCTTCCTCGAGCTATGCTACACTACCCATGGAAGACCTGCTAAGGGCATCTGCCACTACATTGGCCTTGCTTGGGTGATACAGCACATTAATATCATATTCCTTTACCAATTCTAACCATCACCTCTGGCGAAGATTAAAATTTCTCTACGTAAACACATACTACAAAATCTTGTGATCCGTAAAGACATCAACATGAACACCATACAAATAGTATCTCTGTATTTTCAAGGTAAAAAACACTGCAGCTAACTTAAAGTCATGGGTTGGGTAGTTCTTGTGAGGTAGTTTAAACTGTCTGAAGGCATAGGCTATAACCTTACCTTTTTGTATCACCACGCAATCCAACCCAACTCTAAAAGCATCAAAGTACACAACAAAACCTTCCACACCATTTGGAAGGGCCACCACAGACGCCAAAGTGAGTCGAGTCTTTAACTCCTGAAAACTCTTCTTGTAATAGTCAAACGACAGAAATTTAATTTAATTTTATGTCAACCGAGTCAATGGAGATGGAATGGAAGACAAACCCTCAACAAAATTATGGTAGTAACCAGCTAGACCTAAGAAACTCTTAATATCAGACGAGAAAATAGTTCTAGGCCAATTTTTCACAGCTTCTATCTTTTAAGCGTCAACTTGAATACCTTCATAAGAAACAATATGACCCAGAAAAGCAATTGAGCTTAGCCAAAACTCGCCCTTGCTAAATTTGGAAAATAGTTGATGATCTTTAAGGATTTGCAAAACTATTCGGGTATGATATTCATGGTTATTCAAACTTCGGGAGTATACAAGAATATTATCTGTGAACACAATGACAAAAATATCTAGCTACTATCTGAACATCCGATTCATGAGGTCCATAAGGGCTTCTTGGGAATTTATTAGTCCGAAGGACATGACCAATAACTAAAAATGACCATATCGGGTGTAAAAAATTGTCTTTTGAATATCACACTCCCTAACTTTAAGCTGGTGATAACTAGATCTCAAGTATAAGGGTGACAAAATCATCAGAAATGTTATCAAAAATATGACGATGTCGTCAGAAATGTGACAGGCCGTCAGAAACGTCGTCACTCCTTTTCCAAATTCATATGTTAGAGTAAAATAGGTACAACTGTTTGCTCTGGTATCATATTTTGACAAAATTGGTATCATTGGAAATATAATTCAATTATCTATCTGTTGATAGGTGATGATCTAAAAAATAACAAGTATAATCATAGATATGCTCGTTTGAAGTGGACTACACCAATATCCTTCTAAAGAATTCTATTGATAAGGAATATTTTGATTCACCCATACATTAGGATATCTTTAAGGCCTTAATACATACCATCCTTGATAAGAAAACAAACCAAAAAATTATAATTTATTTCTCATGAGCTTGATTTAAGGTTTCACTCTTGGTTAGAGTCTCATGGTATTACATAACTGAATGATTGTTTCTGACAGTCCAAATTCTGTAGAACATACTGAGTTACATATAGAGCTGAGTGACTGTGTCTGACAGTCTTAAATCTATAGAACTGAACTGAGTTATATACTAAGACTGTAGGTGGTAATTATCTAAGCGACATGCCCCTTTCTAAATACATTAGGGTCTAACCTATAACCCTAATTGGAAGGGTGTCAATACCATGCCATGCGTAAAGATATTATGTTAGTTAACCTTCACTGACAGGAAGCTCTTTTGTCAACCCTCGCTGGCAGAAAAACTCAAATGAGATGTATCAACCCTCATAGTATCTTGCAGGAAGATATCTCAACCTACGCTGGCTATGTAGTTCTACAACGCAGGGATTTATACTAATGGTCAAACCCTATGTTATTAGGAATGTCCCCCATCTCTGGGTTAACTTAGTGTTGAACCTGAATGTCGTCCATCTCTAGGTTAACTTAGTACTGAACCTTACTCCTTTCTAAATAGACACTGAACCGATTTCCTAATTCATACTATGGTTGACTGTACTATTATTGATTATACTATTTAATTGAATTGAAATAAGTTCTCAGAGTTTCGTTGACTGACAGAAAACTACTAAATTTTGTTAATCCGTTAAATTTACTGAGGTCTGAACTAAATACTGAACTAGACTAAACTGATATAGAGTGTACTTAGTTTTACTAAGTCCTATAACTGACTGAGAGTTCTACTGATCATGACATGACTATGATTATTCTATATCTGACATTGGCTCTAGGTAAACAAATAAATTGTCGGGTATTAAATCCCCCCAGGACTCGATGGCATAAAAAGTAAAGCATCGCATGATCTTGCATAGCATCAAGTGCACACTTGTTCATAATATATGTATAGAGATATTTTATCAAACACTTGCATAGTATAACTTGTACATAAGGTAGCATGACATGATTTGTTTTCCTTATTAGTTCACATGAACAATTCATCAAGCACTTGGTGATGCACATAATAAGATGTTATCATAATTCACTTCCAATTTCACAATTACAAGGGGTTTAACATAGGTTCAGATGAATCTACACACTTAATAATCAATTCCATATGAAATGTATAATAAATCATGAAATAGAAATCTAATTCAAATAATAATCATGAATACACTTTATTTCCAATCATGGAAGTCATAATTCTAACTAGTTAAAGTTTAAAAAAGTTTCTTGGACTATAAGGGTCGAAGGAACCCTTGGATGAAAACTTCACATACCTTAGTTGGTGAATTCTTGAAGAATAATGGTAGAAAAATTGAGTCTTGGATCTTGAATTTGATGAACTAGGGTTTGTTCTTACTAAATTCTAGGGAGAATGAGTATATTTTGCCTTTTAGATGGCTTAATGATATGTTTTGGGGGATGATATAAGGTGGTAAAAGATGCATTAACCCTCTGGACGTAGGTTAAAAAGACTGAAAGTTAAACCATTGATGTTCAGGCCGACATGCTACATCGTTTGAATTGACACAAAGACCAATACGCTAGGTCGAGTCCATATAGTTCAATGGAAATTACCATTTGAAGCTAAGGAAAATATTGATCTACGTGATGGCCACCACGCCGCACCGAGATCACACCGATACACTATTTTGGATTTCCAAACGTGGTTCAAACGAGGTCCAAAAAAATTGAAACTCATCTGGGAATACCTACTGACATTCCCGATCATGAATCAACCTAAGGATTGACATTTTAAGGTCATAGAGGTTGTGAAATAGCATTTCCAACATACAAAGAAAGTACAATACTAAGTCTTAATACTTAGCTAGAATAATCTAAGTCAAGGACCCCTTAGCAAGATTTTAGTGACTAAGTTAATCTTAGGATTTTGCGGGGTCTTACAACGTAAGTGATGTAATGTCAGTTAAGGTACTTTAACCTTTCAGTCAAAGGCTACCTAAGAGACCGTGTGTTCTTTTAAGTAGGCAATGCATAAGGGGCCTGTGAGTAGCTTAAGGGATACCCGACCAATGGTGCTAGATCACTTAAACAATCATGTAGCCACTTTATTAACTGTCGCTTGAGCTCCAGCGGGAATTCTTTAGCTATACATTATGGATTTAAATTGCTTTTTCCACACCTGATTTTCCACCATTTCTTTCACTATTTTTACATAAAATTGAGAGCTCAAAAACAGGAACATTTAGAAGTCATCCATATAGGCTAAGGTAAGCTAGACTAACTCTTCTTTGTTATTTCTTATAAATTTTCCCATCACTTTCCATCCTAATTCATGGTAAATTCTTTGAAAGTATGTCTTGAATTCAAAAACTATAAGTTTTTACTTGAGAATAGAGTTGCACTCCATTTGTGCTCAATATTTAAGCACACATTCATTGTCCTTCGAGGGACCTCATGACAGATTTAATTTTAAATTGCGGTTGTTAGCCCAACAAGCTCATTCTTGACCAAAATTTAACCCAACCATTAATATAGTAATATTGGTCTCATTTTAATCCTAAATACATGTAGATTACTATGTTGATAGTGTGACAACATTTTTAGATCATGGAGCAAAGACGAATGATTCGTGGGAAACACAAGAATTTGTCATTAGGCATCAAGATAGGCTTCTATGAACTCATCTTCGTGAGATAGTGTACTATATGATTGTGGGAATGATGTCTATTTTAATAATGAGTGTCCCTAATGTAGATTGGTTAGCAAGTTGTGGTCGACTAATATTTCTTGCCAGGTTAGGTATTTTATGGTTTGGTACGACTATAGAGAGATAAGTTACTAGTCAAGAGAGTGTCCCTGGTGTTTTCTTGTTAGTCATTCAACCAATTTACATCAATCTTATAGTGTTGTTTATCCTTCAGTGTAAGGTAGTGTGCATTTAGTGCCAAAGTTGGTGATTAGAAGATAAGTCCTTGTTCAGACACGCTCATATTTGTTCTTCCTCTAGCATTTCATGTATGTGATGTTGGATTCGATTGTGATAGGTGTGCTTTTATTTCCTACCTTTGGATTTTTATTTATGTGTATTATCGTGTCATACCCATCATGAATGGTATGCCTTGGTAGGCTTATATCAATTATCACATGCTTTGATATAGAGGTCATAATTATATGACCACCACATGTAGATTATCCATTTTAGTAGCGATGGAGTAGATCAGTGTTGATATTTTCCCTACGAGGGTAGCATTTGGGTTTCAGTCCCACTTACCTTTGCATTTTAGCCTTCTTCTGGCCCTATAATGTTCCTTATTGTTAATTTCAATTTGGTACCATCTATTTATTATATTAACGTTGTTATTATTGACATTATTTGATGTGTAGATAACACGACCTGATATTGGGCCTTCTCGTATGGGTATATCGAGCCCAACAACGACTAAAGATCGCCCCATTAACCAAACCTAACGATCACATCAATCTACAAGTATTAGATTAACTCCAAAAATATAACAAGATAGAGAAAACAAGACTAATAATCATAACTTAATAAGTGTTTAATCAATCTGTTCACATAAAAATGCTAAATCAACATACCCCAGTCAATGGTCAGCCACAAAGCCTCTATAAATCCGATGTCTATAATGTGTTGGGACAAGCCCCTGACAATATCCAAAAAAACTAAGCCTAAAACAAATGTATCACATAAGATAATAAGTCCACGAAATATATCCCTCTAACCATAAACCGTTTTTATAAGTAAGTGGATTCTAACCACAAGACGTTCTATTAGACAAGTGGACTGTAACAACAAGCCATCTTTTTAAGCAAGTGGACAATAACCATAAGCTATCGTGTTCATTACTAGTCGACATTAGGACTCTAACCCTTTGTTCATACATTCACATCCATTCCGTTCAACATTTAAGGATTCTAGCCCACTTGGCTAATTAAAACAATCAATGCTAAAATTCAACAACAAATATGAACACAATGTCTGTATGAACCATTTATCAATCAATCACTTTAATAGGACAATCCCTTAGTTTCAATCACTATTCAAGACAAGTTGTGGTCGTCAAGACCTTTGCCAAACCATTCATTGTTCAATAGCATTCTTGCTCCAAGCTTTAGTTAAAACACAAATAAATTTCATGCTTAGGGATTCTAATACCTTTTTAACCAACCAAGCCACCGAAGTCATCAAATAACTCAGTAGATGGCCAAAAAGGACTTTACAATACAATTTACCAACGATTCATACTTACTAGGCCATTGCCCTAGTTCAAGACACCAATAACATATAACTTGCTATTTCTATTAGACATTTTTCACAAACACCATGAGGGCAAATCATTACCAACACCAATATCAAAGTACAAATAATCAAGCTTAGGGTTACTCATGACTCATTTGTTAAACTACAATAAGAAAGCACACACATAAGAAAATCATCACTAAAAACTAGTATAAACACAACATTAAAAAAGAATTAACAATACTCATCACTATACCTCAAAATCCTCAACATTTGTTACAAAAACCACTAGTCAAGAATCAAATAAATGTTTAAAACTCATTGTCTTCGATAAACAACAATGAGAGAATATCAAAATTCCTTAAAGAAGATGATTCACGAAAAGAACTTGACCCCTTTATCTACTAGAAGAACACATCTTGAAACCCTAGCCTCCAATCACGTTGAAGAAGTTTAGAGAGTATTTTGGAATGTTTTATTCTTCTCCAAGTGAAGAATAAAGTGACAAAATAAGTTATAAGTCATGGATCATAAGGGTTTAGGGGTGGGAAAAGTCCAAAATGTCCTCATCTTAAAAGCTGCAAAATTTAATCCAGAAGGGTACGACTTCCACACCTAAACCATACCCTAGGGTGCGAGTGGTACCCGCACTAGTACCCTAGGTCTTACCATGGATCTCTAAACTATCCAACATACAACTACACATGCATTACTTTTACCCTAAGGTATGAGAACTGCTCTACAACTCGTACCGTATGCAAAATAAACTAAGTCAAACCCAAGACATTATATGACTTGGCATCTTACGACTAGTACCCTATCATACTACTTGGGTGAGGCCAAACTGTAACTTGGATAGAATGTAACGCACACTACACTACTAAACATATGAGCAAGGGCCAAAATACTATCATAGAATACGAGTCGTACGCTCAAACCATACCCTTTCCAAAAACTCAACTTAGGGATTTATCTTTCTTAAACTAAGTGTTCAAAGCCATGGCGTTTCAATTCTCCCCCCCCTAGATAATTCATCCTCGAATGACGTGTAAAGAATTCACAAGAATGGGTTAACACATCAAGATAAAAATTAATCAAGTTTGAAAACAAAGACATACATAAAGGATAAGACACATGCCATGATCATTATCAATAATCCATTCATTCAATTGACTTTGGGACCCGAACCCATTTTCTATTAAAACACATGCTCAGTTTAAAGTTTAGGGACTTGAATCTATTTCCTTTAAGTGACATAAATCATGCTAAGAATATTAACACATCCTCAAGCAGGAGTTTCCATAATGGAAAAAAAATAAGTATACTTTGACATCATGTGCTCTTCAAACTCCCAAGTAGCTTCCTGCGACTTTTGGTTTCCCCAATGAAAATTCACCAAAGCAACGTCTTTCGTTCACAACCAGCGAACTTATCGATCCAAGATCCTTACTGGGACCTCCTCATAGTACAACGAGTATGAAACATCGGTATCCTCCATGGGAATAACAAAAGAAGGATCACCCGTGCATTTCTAAAACATGGACACATGTAATATCGGATGGATGGAGTGCAAACTAGAGGACAACTCCAACTCATTGACAATATTACCAACCTTCTTCACAATCAAATATGGAAAAACATACTAGGGACTATGCTTTCCCTTCTTATTAAACTATATCACTCCCTTTATGGGAGATACCTTCAAGAATACCCAATCACCAAAATTAAACTCCAAATCCTATGCCCTACATCTACATAGGACTTTTTGTGACTTTAAGCTTCTTTAAGCTAATAGCGAATAACCTTAACCTTCTCCAAGGCTAGGTGAAACAAATTAGGCTAAAGAACATACCCTCACTAACTTTATACCACCCAATAGAAGAGCAGCATCTCCTACCATACAACACCTCAATAGGAGCCATACCAATTCTAGAGTGGTAACTATTAATATAGGAGAATTAAATCAAAGAAAATTGGTCCTTCCAACTACCATCATGATTAATCACACATACATAAAACATATCTCAAAAGATTTGAATGATCCTCTCTATTTGTCCATCCGTCTGTAGGTGGAAACTATACTAAGGCACACCTTAGTTCCCAAACCTTTATGAAAAAACTTGAAAATATGAGATGAGATTGGAGTACCATGATCCGAAATGATAGAAACCAAAGCACCATGTAACTTCACAATCTAAGCATGATATAAATTGGCATTGTCCTCCATCGAATAAATAGTCCTCACCGGCATGAAGTTGGTGGACATGGTAATTTTATTCACAATGAACCAAATAGAATCATATTGATTTTGAGACCGGGGAAGATCGGTGATGAAATCGATATTAATTTTCTTCAACTTCCATTTGGGAAACTCAATCTTTTGGTACAAACCCCCGGGTTTCAAGTGCTCAACTTTTACTTGTTAACACACCATATATTTAGCCACAAAGCTAGCCATATATCATTTCATATTATTATACTAATAGAAATCCATAAGAACATGATACATCTTCGTCGAACGGGGATGAATAGCATATCGAGATCTATGTGGCTTGGCCATAATAATTTTCCTCAATCCATAGATAATTGGAATGCATAGCCTACCTTTGTACCTCAAGAAACCATCTCAACCAATTGCAAAATCAAAAACCTTTTGTTGGCCCACACTCTATTTAATATTCACCAAATAGGGATCCAACATTTTCTTTTCCTTTACCTCCAAAAAAAAAGATGACTATGTACCTGATTCTCAAATACACTACCATCTTCAGAGTCCATAAGACGAACTCCAAGATTAGTCAAATAATGAATGTCCTTCACTAACTCTTGCTCAGCCTCATCCACAAGAGCTAAACTTCCCATGAATAACATAAGAACATTATAAACTACGTTAGCATTACCTGGATTGTATTAGAGACTCATATCATAGTCTATTTAGCAACTCAAGTCATCTCTTTTGTTAAAGATTCAACTCTATCTTAGTAAACACATACTGAAGATTGTTATGATAAGAAAATATGTAAACATGAACCCCATAGATATAGTGTCACTATAACTTAAACGCAAATACCCTAGCTAACAACTCCAAATAATGAGTAGGGTAGTTTTTCTTATTAACTTTCTATTGCCTAGAAGCGTAGGCCACAACCCTACCATGCTGAATTAATACCTAACAAAGCCTAATGCAAGAAGAATGATAATACACTACAAAACCATCGTTACACTTGGGCAAGGTTAGAACACGAGCCGAAGTCAATTTATCTTTCAAGTTTTTAAAACTACCCCCACACGCATTCGACCACAAGAACTTAACCTTCTTCTTGATCAACTTATTCATAGGGAAAGCTATAGTCAAAAAAGTTTACATAGATCTCCAATTGTAATCGGCTAGACCCAAGAAGCTCTAAATATCAATTTTAGTCGCACTTCTAGGACACTTCTTAATCACCCTGACCTTTTGTGCGTCTACTTTAATCCCTTCACTAGAGATGACTAAAGTAAGCCTTATCCTTCAACAAAAACTCAGTCTTAGAGAACTTGGTATTAAGACGATGATCATTCAAGGTTTCCAAGAACTGAGGTGATCAACACGATCCGCCTCACAGTGAGAATAAACCTAGATGTCATCAACGAAGACAATGATAAACAAGTCTAGGAGCTGACAGAAGACCCTATTCATTAGATCTATGAATGTCGCAAGGCATTGGTCAACCCTAAAGTCATAACTAGGAACTCATAGTGACCATACCGGATACTGAAGGAAGTTTTAGGCATATCAACTTCCCTAATCTTAAGCTGATGATAGCCCGACCTAAGATCAATCTTAGAAAAACACTTTGCACCTAAAAGCTTATCAAATAAATCATTGATACTAGGAAGTGAATACTCATTCCTTATGGTCACGTTGTTTAACTGACGATAATAAATGCACATTCCAATTGAACCATCTTTCGTATGCACAAACACGGGAGCACTCGAAAAAGACACAATAGGATAGATAAAACCTTTATCTAAGCAATCCTTCAATTACTGCTTAAGCTTCTTCGACTATGCTAAAGCCATTTTATAATAAGGGATGGAAATTAGATGAGTGTCCAAAATAAGATCTATCCCAAAATCAATTTCCATATCGAGAGAAATATAAGGAAGTTCATCGAGAAAGGCATCGGAAAGTCATTATCCATTAGAATGAATTCTAGAGAAGGACCATCCGAGTTAAAATTCTTAACTCAGACCAAATGATGCAAAAAACCTTTCCTATACAATAACTAGCTTATTAAGGAATTTAGAAATGAACTTATAGGTCGGACAATCTAAGAAAGTATAGCACGAATAAAACCAATCCATCCCCAAAATAAAATCAAAATGGACCATTCCTAACTCTATCAAATCTACCAAAGTTTCTATACTACTAACAACTACAAAGCCCCACCCCCATAGACTCTTTTAACAACCACAAAGTCTCCTACCAAGGTAGAAATACAAAATGGAACCAAAAGACACTAAGGACCAAAACCAAAATGCGCAGCCATAAATGGGGTCAGATAAGATATTGAGGACCCTTGATCAAGTAAGTAATACATGCCATGGGAGAAAAGTTTCAACATCCCCGTATTAACATCTAGAGATGCCTCAAACTCCTATCAAGTAGCAAGTGCATATAACCAATTTCGTCCAGCGCTAGTACGAGAAACTGAACCAAAAGCAAAAGCAGCACCCCTCAATATAGGAGGAGATGAAGTAGAAATAGGGTCCCTATTTATCTATGAAGCCACTAGAGAGAGGCACTATTACTACATGTACCCAATCTGACTACATCTAAAACTTCTATTTCTTCCCTTCTCACACAGGTCATGATGATGCTGACCACAGAATCAACAAAGAGGGTAGAATAGAGCCGACTAAGCCCTACTAGCCTGAGATTACACACCCTATGCTCAGACCCCACAATTAAACTAAGACTATCAATCACATAATTTTTTTGGGTATGGACAACTAGCCGAGAAAAATGGACCGAAACTCCCCCAATTCTTTCTTTGCCACTTTACACGATATATACAACTTTTCTTGAAAGGCCTAAATTTCTTCCCTTACCTTTCACTAAACTCAAACTGTTTGTTTTCCTGTTTTACCACTTGTTGCATATATATAACTAACCTAATGAAATCCATATCATTGAACAACAAAGCAACCTTGCTCTCATGGATCAACTCATGACACAGTCCAAAAGCAAACTTACACATTCTAGGCCTAATGTTAGAAACCATATATAGAGCATAACGATATAATTGATGGAGTTTCAAGGCATACTCCTTGATATAAATCCTACCTTGCCTCAAATTCACAAACTCTTCCATTTTTCTTTCCTTAACTCTTAAAGAAAGAAATAATCTAGAAATGCATTAGTAAGATCTTCCCATAAAGATGACTAATCAACATGAAATCTTGCCTGATCCAATTCCTTGTACCATTGGTACACTACATCCTTCAGCTAATAGGCAACTAACTCTCTACACCATCCATATTAGTGGCAGGCATAACTCTTAAAATTTTTTCCATCTCATCTAGAAAACATTGAGGATCCTCCTTTATTATAAGACCAATAAAGGTTAGATGACTAAACATCATAAATTGGCCAAACCTTGTGGCCTCAGAATATGGAGTAACAGATGCACCATGCTCAACCTGAGAAACCACCAACCAAGCAATCATATGAATCAACTATCAAAACTCAAAATTTGTCACGTCAGCCTGAGGAACTAGGGAGGACTACTATAATACCCCAAGTTTGAATATTCTAAACCTTTCAAAAGTGTAGCTGTAAAACTCTATATATGCAAATTTTTGTATATCTTAAGACTCATTACTTGAGTCGTATGCACAAGATATGAGTCATATGTGCTAATTCATAACCAAGTCAGTATGAGATGAAATAAGTTTCATCCAAGTTATGAGTTAACCTTAAGAGTCATATGATCAATATATGAGTAGTAAGATGCTAAGTTGAAAGTTAAGCAGTGTGTAATAGCTAAGACTCTACCCAAGTTATGAGAAAGGGGTTATGAGCTGTATAAACATATGTGACTCAGCTGATATAACTCGTATCCTAACCAATGAAGGATACAAGAATCAAGTTTCTGTTTTTATAGCTTTCTAAGTTAATTAGATATATATTAACTCCTCAAATAGCTCCTAGGTCATGAAGAAATCAAAACATCCCTTGGTGACTAAATTCTTTGTATGTACATAACTATAGTCATCTTACAACGATCATAACTTTTGTTATACTAAGACTTTTTTAGTAAAAACCAACCAAAAGATAAAAAGTATAATTAGCTTTCAAAATATAAAACATTTTCCTTAGTCCAACATCGGGGTAAAAAGTTAGGAACAAGTTACTAAAGCACTGTCAAAGATGCTAGGTGGATACGACTCAAGGTAAAACTTGTACCTAGAACAAACACGTCATCAAGAGAAGTCTTACCCATAATAGTAGGGGTCAAATTTTGGATTCTTCAGTAGGACTCAAGGTATGACCCATACCCAAAGTACATGAGTCATACCCAAACACATCGGGATGGCTTCCTAAAGATTTCTAGAAGGTTCATAATGGGTTTTTGGTCTTTTCTCATATTTAACCTACAAACCCATGACCTTAAATAACCATCGGGTTTTATTTTCCCATCTTTTTCCATAAAAAAAATATATAAACTTCTCCCATTCAATTTCCCAAGAGAAAAAATTAGGGTTTACTCTCAAGGACATCTTCCAAGCGTCAAAGGTAAAGTTTTCATTATCAAGAATATCATGAACATAAAGATTAGGGTTCCTCAACCAAGAAAATTTATCCTTCAAATTTGAAGGTTCCAAATCTCTTCCCTAGATCAATAAATTCAAGCTTTCTTTTCCAAGAAAATCTAGTTTCAATTTAAATATTTCTTTATGAAGTCATGTAATTAAGGTATGCGGGGTTACGAACAAGGGTTTTCTTCCACACTTGTTCCTAAAACTTGCTTCTGTAGTTAGACTACATGAGTTTCAATAAGGGTTTTGATCCCAATTTCTTATTTTCTATAATTTATGCAATTACCATGTGATTGAGAATTCTAATTGAAATGGATTTTCATATAATTATGTTTGACTCATGAGATGTTCAATTATGTTTTAAACTTCATTAATTCGAATGAGATTGATGAATGATGTTTAATATGATTATTGAGCATGAAATTACCTTATAATTATTTATGAATTAAAGTTGATGTTTTAATAATTGTGTTTATGCATCAAGTTTTTATGGAGATTATTTTCACAAGAAAAGAATTCTTAAGTGCTTCTAAAGCAAAGATTGATCTTTTATTCCTAAGTTAAGATTGATATCCACTCTTTCATTCTGTCTATGATTTAAAGCAAAGAAGAGAAGGAAGATAGTTTGTTTTCTTTATATAAATCCTTATGATAATTTGTAAGGTTGATTTCTTATATTAAGAACATATGTATATAATGGGAGTAATATTTAGCACTGAGATGGGACTGAGGATGAGTGTATCCAAAATCTCAAAAACCACAAGCCAATGTAGGTTAAACATATCCCCAATATGGATGAAGTTATGAAGTGATCACTAAGTTATGGTTCTGTTCTGATGGCAAGGATAGGAGCTCTCCCCAAATACGTAAGACGTTGAACTCTATTTTAGCTCTCAAGGTTTATGTTAGTTAGAAGAATCTCCCACAAGAAATATTAAAAGGATACATGGCCTATCTGTTATAAGTGTGGCACGCTACACACACATAAAAGAAACTCTACTTGACACAACTTAGTCGATACCCGACTGGCTATGAACCTAGGCTCTGATACCAACTTGACATGAAAGGAAGTATCTCAATCCTATCACCCCATTAACCTATCCAAGCCATCACATCAATCCACAAGTATTGAATAAACCCTGAACATATAACAAGATAATGGAAACAAGACTAATAATCATAAGGTAAAAAGTATTTATCAGTCTATTCATACCAACATGCTAAACCAACGTATACAAGTCCAGAGTCATACTCAGATCCTCTAAAAACCTAATGACTATAATATGTTGGGACAAGCCCCTGATAATAGCCAAAAGAAAAAAATCTAAAACAAGTTTATTACATAAGATAAAACGCCAAGAAATATATACCTTTTGAAGTATGGAAGCTGACCACTTCAAAGTCAACATACGATCAGCTCAAACACCTGGTCACTATGCAGTAAGAGAAGAAGAAGATCTGACGCCTGTGTCACATAGGGAAACAACATTCAAAGACATTCAGCTGTTGTAGCACTAGAATGTAACTCACATTCAGCTGTTGTAGCACTAGAATGTAACTCAAGGATAAGGATAGAATAGTGACATTATTCAAAACCAAGTAGAACAATCATAAGAAGCCATATTTATATACTTAGGCATGTATGTAGATATATATAGATAAACAAAATGCAAAACAACAAACAATGCTTTGCATGCATTTAGAGGCACCCAATCATGATGCATGAGGTTAAAGACTCTAAAATCCCACTCGCGCAGGTTGGAAAGCTTTGAACTTTCCGATTATGTTGAGCAAGAGGACTATAACCTCAAGTTGTCTTATTAAGAAAGTGGACTCTAACCACAAGCCATTTTACTATGACAGTTGACTCTAACCATAAGACGTTCCATTAGATAAGTGGACTCTAACTATAAGTCAACTTTTTAAGCAAGTAGACTATAACGACAACACATCATGTCCATTACTAGTTAACATTGGGACTTTAACCCTTTGTAAATACTTCCCCATCAACTCCATTAAAAAAAGGACTCTAAACCACTTGGAAAATTCAAGCTATCAACTATTTATCAATTAATCTCTTAAATAGGTCAATGCCTTAGTTTCAATCATATTCAAGTCAAGTTGTGGTCATCAACACCTTTATCAAACCATTCATGTTTCATTAGCATTTTTATACCAAGCTTTACTTCAAACATAAATCAATTTCATGCTTAGGGACTTTAACGCTTTTTTAACCAAGCAGGCCACCAAAGTCACCAATTAACTCATTACATGATCAAAAAGGCTTTTACAATACATTTTGCAAACCTTTCACACTTATTCAGACATTTCCTAGTCCAAAACACCATTAACATTTGACTAGTTATTTCTATTAAATATTTTCATAAACACCTTGAGGGAATATCATTACCAATACCAAAATCAAAGTAGAAATCATCAAGCTAAGGTTTAATCATGACTTACTTGTTAAACGACAATTAACAAGCACGCACATGTGCAAACCATCACCAAAAATAAGTATAAACATCAGTTTAAACAAGAGTAAGCAACACTCATCACTATGCCCGAAAATCCATAACATTTGCTTCAAAAACCACCATTCAAGAATCATAATCAATGATTAAAACTTATGGTATTTGAGAAGTAAAAATTAGAGAAAAGTTATATGCCTTATACTAGATGATTCACAAAAAGAACTTGACCACTTTAGCCTCTAGAAGTACGCCTCTGGATACCCTAGCCTCGAATATTGTTGAAGAAGTTTACAAAGTGTTTTCGAATGATTTGATCTTATCCAAGGGAAGAATGAAGCTCCAAACAATGTGATAAGTTGTGGGTCATAAGGGTTTAGTGGTGGGAAAAGGCTAAAATATCCTAAGTTTAAAAGCTGAAAATTGAACCTAGGAGGGTACGACTTCCACACCTATATTGTACCCTAATTCAGTCCCTAGGCATCACCATATACCTCTAAGCTATTCAACATATGAAAACACATGTATAAATTATACCTTAAGGTATGAGAACTACCCTACAACTCGTACCCTAGGCAGAATGCACTAGGTCATGATCAAAACATCATACGACTAGGAAACTTACGACTAGTACCCTATCATAAGAATTGGGTGAGGAAATATTATAACCCAAACTACACAACATAATAAATAATAGAGTATGAGTAGAATCCTCAAACCGTACCCTATCCAGAATCTCAACTTAGGAAAATTTTTTCTAAGGGTTCTAAGACAAGGTGTTTCATTATCATTTAAATGCCTAGACTAGCAACATTTAGTTAGAATTGGCATCCTCACTGTTCTTATCCATCGTCCTAGGTGGTTAGTTTAGTTGGATTATTTCTTCCTTTTGGCAAAGTTAAGTTTCTTATTTTTCTCTTCACTTGGGTATGCTAGATGTTTTGATGAGTGATTTATGGCAGTGAAGGTAAGTTACCCTTGTATGGTTCCGTTATGGTTCTAGAGTTGGTAGTTGGGTTGTGTAGCCCATTTCTTAGGTGGGCCAATTTGGGGTTCATTCTTCTGATTTGGCTATTTCATAACCTACTAGTTGTTTTCATGATTATTTTGAGAGGTCTAGGATTCAACTTTTAGGTATTTTGGGTTCATCTCTTGGTGATGGGTTACTCTTATATTCGTGTAGACTTGGACACTCTATTCTTGTCGTAATGTGATTTTTTTTCTAGTATAGTTAGAGGGTTGGAGATAGGTGATCTTTCATGTGACTATATCCTAAGTTTGTGAATTAGAGATTTGTTGTCCAGAAGGATTATTGGATTGATTATGTCAAGCTAAATGACATGACCCAAACTAGGGCCTAGTCGTGTCATGCATCTCAAGTCTAGCCTGTATTGGAAACCACCTCTATTATCGAACCATAGCCTCCTTGCACCCTATGTCGGACAAATTCCAAACAGATAAAAAGATAAAAAAAATAATTTGAACATTAAGTAAAGTATATAATCATAATCCAATAATCGGCGCCAAACCCAATGCCAATACCACTACCAAGGCTTGTACCAATACCAACACCGCTCATGCCCATAGTTGTTTGACAATGACTCTATCTAGAATCAATAACATCCAATCGAGACATGCCCCCAACCATAGAGAAAACCCAATTAAAGTAATAACAAAAATAAAAGAAGTTCATAGTCTGAAATGGTGCCTTCCGGAGAATGGAAGCTCACCATTTAATTCTCGCTTTATGTTGTCCCTGAATCCAGGTAACTGAGCAGGAGGAATGGTATTATGGACTGTTCCTGCATCACATGAGGGTAAAACTCTCATAGACGATTAGTGGACTGAACACTAGCATGTACTTAGGGATAAGATAGAATAATGCAATTAATTCAAAACCAAAGAAAATAACCATATTCAACCTTATAGTTATGTATATTTATATTATGTCGCGAAAGGGAACTGCGTTAACATGCGATTAAAACCTTTACTTGGGTTGTGTATTTTTGCCATCCTAAAACCACCCATGGGCTATATGGGTTTAGCTCCCATTACTGAACGGGCCCCGGTGTGTGTTTGCTACATAAGTCGGAGAATACTACCTAAGATGACTTCTATATCTCCCAAAATAAAAGTTTGGTATCATGCACACGGTTACCAAGGACAAACCTCACATTGGCAAACATGAGTTTCTGGCATTGGTCCCTCCCATCCGAGACCTCCATATTGTATGTCTTTGCTACACATCACTGTATAAGCATATTTTTAAAATATCTACATATTCCAACCATTTACAAAAGAGTATTTTATTAGGCATTTTAACCATTGGTATCATCATACAAAAATTAGAGCTTGCAGGTCTATTTTTTATTCCATAACAAAACCATTAAACCAAGTTCACACCAAAGTTTCCAATTAAACCAAACCCACGGCCATCAATGCCTTTCCAAACCTTTTAAAACCATACCGAACTAATTTAAGTTCCATTACTTCTTATTAAAAGCAAGGATTTCAATAATAGTTAAACTGTGTGATAAAATTAATATCATTGGCATTTTAACAAAAGTGTTGAGGGCGTATAAGTTTCAGATTCATAACAAAGTAATTTTGGGGAATCCAAAGTATCCCTAAATCCATTTACCATAAACATTCATTCCATAATATCAAAACCATATTAAAAGTATGAGAGTAACATCATTAAGCTATGCAAAACTTATTCAAGTATGAACATCCAAAACCCTCAACCATTAATTCAACCTAAAATGATAGCATGAAATTCATACATTAAAAGAGATGCTCTTTGTAAATTAACAATGAGGGAGAAGTAACATGCCTTAGACACCAAGGAAGACAAAGAGAAACTGCCCTTTAATGTTTTAACTGATTATCTTGAATAAACCATAGCCCTTTGGCTTAAAAAAAAGTTGAGAGAGATTTTAAGGGTGTTTAATTAATAATAATAGGTTAATAAAGCCCCAAAAGGTGTTTTATTTCGTGGAATCAAAGGGAGTTTCAAAGGGGAAATGTCCATAATTCCCCTACTCAAATATGTGGAAAATACGCAGGTGGGTAAAAGTTGACCTCCAACTCATCACAACATCATACAACTAGTATCATTAAGTTTTCACAAGAACTGAAAGTTAGATACCACATTCTCTCAAAAAAATGACTCCCTTGCCTAACTCATTACTAGGTCATACGAATGGTATGATCCATTCATACCCAAGACAAAAACAAAAGGGATTAGACACTGGACAACGTACGAAACAAGCTTGCCACTCTTACCCTTTCCTCACTGCTCTTCGTATGCCACTAGTTCTCAAAGACAAGTCAAGTTACTAAGTTATTAATTTGAGTAAAGGACCGACCAAATGAACCATCACCTTTTCTAACAACCTATACCCACCAAATCATATACATAATTCAAACTCGACCACCCTTCACTGGTCTCCTAACGACTAGGGTCCCACAACCCTTACCAATACTATAAGACTCATATGGTGAGTCATTACAAAGATAGTGAGTCCAAAATGCAGGAAATTTCTAAGGTCCAAAACCTAATGTGTTTCAATTATCCCCACTTAGATCATTCGTCCTCAAATAATGCAACAAGGTAGTGACAAGCATGATTAAAACCCCAAACGTCTACACTCTTAACTTTAAAACAGAAAATAGTGATACCAAGGAAATCAATATTTCTTTAACAAAGTCTAAAAACAAAGATTTTATGAGAAACACATGCCTTATGCACAAATTTTAGGAGCAAGAAATAGTAGTGGATACTTGGACATCATGTCCTCTAAAACCTTTGTTTGCAACTAACGAACCTGTTGATCCAAAATCTCCATAGGGACCTCTTTGTAAGACAAGGAATCCGAATTACTAATATTATTTATAGGCACAATTTTTTGACAAATCAGCCACACACTTCCTCAAAATAGAAACATGGAACACCGGGTGAATGGTGATAAAACTAGAAGGCAACTCCAACTCATATGCAACATTACCAACTTTTCTCAAAACCATGTACGGACCAAAATACATGGGACTAAGCTTCCCCTTTTTCCTAAACCATATTACTTTCTTTCTAGAAGATGCCTTAAAGAACACCCTATCTCTAACCTCAAACTATCTAAATTTATTTGTCTTACATCCGCATAAGACTTTCGGCAACTTTGGATGGCCTTATGCCTATCCCGAATCACCATCACCTTCTCCATATCTTGATGAACCAAATCTGGGCTAAATATCTGCACCTCAGCAACCTCAAACCACCTAATATGAGACCTACGCCTCTTACCATATAATTCTATAAACAGAGCCATCCCAATTCCAGAGTTGTAATTATTGATGTATGTAAACTCTATAAAAGGTAAATGCTCAACCCAACTCCACCATATTCAATCACGCAAGATATAAGTGTGTCTATTAACGTCTTGATCGTCCTTTCTGCTTACGCTTCCTATAGCTGGTGGAATGTAGTACTAAGACTAACCTTAGCCCCCAAACATTTCTAAATTGACCAGTAAAAGTGTGTTGAAAAATGTGTACCATGATCTGAGATAATAGAAACAGGTACCTCATGTAACTTCACAATTTCTTGGAGGTACAACCCTGCATAGTACTCTGTCATGAAATTAGCCCTTAGTCAAAAAAATGAACAAACTTTGTCATCTTATCCATGACGACCCAAATCAAATCTAACTGATTTCGAGATCGAGGAAGACCGATAATGAAATCCATGTTGATCACTTCCTACTTCCATATAGGAAACTCAATTTCTTAATACATTTCTCTGGGCCTCATGTGCTCAACAATCACTTGTTGGAGCACTACACACTTAGCCACAAAGATAGCCGCATCCTACTTCATATTATTCCACTAATGCATCTCCTTAAGGTTAAGATACATCTTCATCAAACTAGGATAGAGAGCATAGTATGACTCAAATACCTTAGAAATGATCCTCTTTCATTAATCATCTATGTTGGGAATACATAACCTTTCTTGGTATCGTAAGTTACCATCACCACTACTCTCGAAGGACATCACCTTCTGCCCACCTACATCACCTTTGATCCTCATTAAGACAAAATCTAAACTTTATTTCTCCTTTACTTCAACACCACCTTATACATAACCACACTTTCATTCTTACAGTCTAAGAGACGAAGTCCAAAGTTAGATGAGCAGTGAATATCTTTCACCAACTCCCGCTTTTCTTCATCAGCATAGGCTAGACTCCCAATGGATAACCTGATTAGAGCATTAGAAACAATATTAGCTTTACCTACATGGTAGTGAAGACTCATGTTGTAATCCTTGAGCAGCTCAAGCCATCTCTTTTGGATAAGGTAAAGCTCTTTGTTAGTGAACATATACTATAGGACTTTATGCTCCGCAAATATATTAACATAAGGCAATATAGAAAGTGATGCCAGATTTTCAATGCAAACACCACAACCAAAAATTCAAAGTCATAAGTTGGATAATTCCTCTGATGCACCTTCTACTGTATAAAGACATAAGCTATCACCTTGCCATGATGCATTAATACGAAACTGAGCCCCACATGGGATGCATGATAATAAACTGCAAATTTATCAATCCCTTCAAGTAAGGTAAAGATCAGAGCCAAAGTTAGCTTATCGTTCAGCTTTTTAAAACTACCCTCACAACTATCCAACCACAAGAACTTTACCTTTTTCTGAGTTAATTTAGTCAACCGATTAGCTATAGAAGAAAAACTTTTCACAGACCTTCTATAGTAACAAACCTAACGAAAAAAACTCTGAATATTGATTGTAGTCACGGGTCTAGGCCACTTCTTAACCACTGCAACTTTTTGCAAATCCACTATGATACTTTCACAATAAAAGTGACAACGTTCAACAAAAATTCATATTTTGTAAATTTCTGATACAACTGCTAATCTTTTAGGGTCTACAACAGTATATAGAGGTTATTATGATGATCCACCTCACTCTTTGAGTACACTAAAATATCATCTATGAAAACAATGATGATGAAATCCAGAAATTACTGAAAAACTCTATTCATCAAATCCATGAATGCTGCTAGGGCATTAGTCAACCCAAAAGACATAATAACAACCTAAAATGGCCATACCGAGTATGTAAGGTAGTCTTAGGGATATCCACCTCCCTAATCTTTAATTGTTTATACCATATTGAAGATCAATCTTAGAGAAAAACATAGCACCCTAAATTTAGTCAAACAAATCATTTATCCTTAGAAGAAGGTGTTTATTCTTTACTATGCCCTTATTCAGCTGTCATTAATTAATACACATCTGAAGGGAACCATCCATCTTTCTCTCAAATAAAATTGGCACATCTCATATAGACACACGAGGATAGATTAAACCCTTTTCTAAAAGATCATTTAGTTGTTACTTAAACTCCTTTAACTCTGTTGGGGACTTTAAATAGGGGGAATAAAGATAGGATGAGTGTTCAAAAAATGATATATCCCAAAATCAATCTCCCTATCAAAAGAAACACCAGGAAGGTCATTAGGGAAGACTAATGAAATTTATTCACCACTAAAACAAAATACAAAGAAGGACCTTCCAATTTAAAATCTATAACCAACACTAGATGATAGAGAAATACCTTGGAGATCAATCTCTGAGCTCTAAGATACGATATAAACTTCCCCTTAGGAGCTAGAGAGCCACTCTTCCATTAAATAACTAACTCATTAGGGGATTTTAACAATACCTTATAAGTTCAACAGTCTAAAGAAGCATAGCATGGGTGCAAAAAATCCATCACTTTTATGACATTAAAATCAACCATATCTAATTTAATCAGATTCACCACACTCTCCCCATCGCCCATAGACACCACAAAACCCCTATAAGCTCTTTCAGCTACCATAAAGTAACCTACTAGGGTAGAAAAAAAGGGTTTGAAACACACTCAGGACCAAAACCAAAATGCACAACTACAAATGGGCTCATATTAGAACGAGTGGACCTTGAATCAAGTAAATAATACACATTATGGGAAAAGTGTTTGAACCTACCAGTAATGATATTAGGCTAGGCCTAAGATTCCTGACGTGTAGTGAGGTTATAGAGTTAGTTCCTACTAGTGCCAAAACTAGATAGTGCACCCTTTTCACCTAAATTTGATGAAGAGTCAATAGGAACATTATTTTCCCCAGAAGCAACCGTACTAATAGGACATCTCCTAATCAGGAGCCCCGACCGACCACAACTAAACCAATTTTACTTTCCTTCATCATAGTAACTCTGATACAACCAACCATCAAATTTATAATAAGGATATGAGGGAGACTGATCCTTGCTAGCCTGAGATTTAGCACCCTGTGCCTTAAAATTATCCCTACCATAATAACATTTATCACCTAAATACTTTTGGTAGGGAGAACTATCCATCAATTAAGACCTAAAAATTCTCCATTTCTACTTAGGACATTACCCACCATCCCTACCACTTTGATACTGGCCACCTCCCGTTTAAAAAAATCTAAACTTCATCCTTTGCCTCTCTCTAATGTCCACCTATTTCTTCTTCTCTTTCTCAATCTGTTGTATGTACAAAACCAACCTAGAGATGTCTATGTCCTTGCTCAACAAGGTAGCCTTACTCTACAAAATCAAATCTCAAGACATGTCAAAATCAAACATTCTTATTTTAGCCCAATTAATAGAAACCAACTCTGGTGAATACTAAGATAACTAGTGAAACTTTAAGACATACTCTTTTACTGGAATATTGCTATGCTTTAGGTTAACAAACTCTTCTGCCTTAGCTTCTCCTCAAACCTTGAGAAAAGAAGTGGTCTAGAAAAGTACTAGAAAAATCATCCTAAAGGGATGACGCATCATCATCACCCCTTGTTTTCTCCTATTCCTCATACTATTTGTATGCTACATCTTGTAGTTAATAGGAAACAAATTCCATAAGCTCCACATTAGCAGAATGCATAATATGACAAATTATTTTTATCCCATCCATAAAATAAGAACGATCCTCCTAAAACCTATCACTAGTAAACATTGGAGGGTTCAACCTCATAAATTGGACAACTCTTATGGCCTTTGAAGATGGAGTAACAGAAGCACCATTCGTAGCCAAAGAAGTTACCAACTACACCAACATAAAATAGACTGACAAAACTCACCATTTATCACATCATCCTGAGAAACTCAAGAAGGGCAGGAGGGAATGAGTGGAACTCCAGGAGGACAATCAAGAACTAGACCCCTAAAAAGGGTCTTGACCCCAAAAGTAGAATAGGTCCCATCAATGTTATCCCTAGGTAGGTCAGATGAGTTTTTGTGAGCTTTAAATCATCATGGAAACTTGATCTAAAAAGAGAAAAAAGAAGAATTAGAGAAGATTTTAGGACTATACACACATCAACTTAACAATATATCACAAGTAAAGAAAATATTCTTAAATACCTCATAGCCTCTACCTTATGAGTATGGCATGCTACACGCCCTTAAAGGAGATCGTACTCCACATGGAATTATAAGATCCATAATTAACCATGAATTTAGGGCACTGATACTAATATTTCATGACCCAAACAAGGGGCATGTCATTTCAGGCATCTCAAGTCCAACCCAAACCATAGACCAACCCTAATTCCAAATAATAACTGCTCTATATACTATATCAGATGAATTTCAAACATATAACAAGATAAAACAAAAATATTTTGATACATTAAATACAGACTAAAATCATAATCCAAACAGGTTAGTAAAATATCCAATCTATTCCAATTTCTAAAACAAGGCTGGCACCACTACCGACACTGCCTATGCCTATAATTGTCTGACAAAAACTATATATAGAAATAGTAACATAAAATTGAGACATGTCCCCGACCATAGCCAAAACCAAATCAAATTAATAAGAAAAACAAAATAAGCCCATAGCATGAAATGGAGCCATCCGGAGTATGGAAGCACACTACTTCAGTTTAACTCTAAGTTGTTGCCGAATCTAAGTCATTGAGTAGGAGGAATGGTAGTATGGTCAGTTCCTAAATTACGTGGGAATAATACACCCAATGAGGATTAGCGAAGTGAATTCAAGCACATACTCAGGTATAAGATAAAATAATGCAAGTAATTCAAAAACAAAGTAAATAACCATATGCAACAACATAGATACATATATTTATATTGTGTTGGGAAAGGGAATTGAGTTTACCATTCATTTAAAACCTTTAATTTGATCGTGTATCTTTGCCATCCTAAAACCACCCATGGGATATATGGGTACAACTCCTATTATGGAAAGGGCCCCAATGCATGTTAGCACCACAGAATAGAGAAAAACTTGATATAACAAGCACATCTCCAAAAATTTAAGTGTGTATCATGCATAAAACAACAAGACTAAACCTAACATCGACAAACATGAGTTTCTAGTATTGGTCCCCTTGGGACCTCAACCTTCCACGAGTTTTCTATATATCCCTTTTTAATATTTTGTTAAAACCATTTACACATTCCAACAATTTACCAAGGAGTCTTTTATTAGGCATTTTAACCATTGGTATTATCATACAAAAATTAGAGCTCCTAAGTCTATCCTTTTATATCATACAAAAACTATTAAACCAAGTTGAATCTCAAGTTTCTAATTAAATCAAAACAATGTCCAACAAGGCCTTTCCACAACTTTTAAAACCATCCTAACAAATTTATGTTCCATATCTTCTTATCCAATGCAAGGATTTAAATAATAGTTAAACTATGTGACAAATCCATTATCATTGGCATTTTAACATATATATTGAGGGCATATAAATTTCAATACCATAACCAAGTAATTTGGGGGAATCTAAAGTAACCCTAAAACTATTTACCATAACCATACATTCCATAATGTAAAAAACATATTAAAAGCAGAAGAGCGACATCACCATGAGAAAAATTATTCAACTGTGAACATCTATAAACCCTAACAGTTATTTTTACCCAAGAAGATATCATGAAATTCATACATTAAGACACATGCTCTTTGTAAAACACCAATAAGGAGGGCTAAAAAGCCTTAGACACCAAGAAAGATGAACAGAAACCACCCTTGAAATCCTTAATGTATTATATTTACTCTAGCCCTTTGGATTGAGAGAGGGAGTTGACGGATACTTTAAGAGTTTTTGATTGAGAATAATAGGTTAATAAAGCCCCAAAAGGTGTTTTAAGTCATGGCATCAAAGAGAGATACGAAGGGAAAATGCCCAGAATGCCCTCAACTTAATACTATGGAAAACTTGTAATTGGGTATGAGTTGACCCTCTAACTCGACACCACATCATTTGACAAGTAACATCAAGTTATCGCCAGAATAGAAAGTTGGACATCATATTTTATAAAACATACGACTCCGTTGACTAACTCATCACTAGACAATACGATTGGTATGGTCCAGTCATACCCAGATAGAAACCAAAGGGTTTGGACACTTGAAAACATATGACTCAAGCTTACTACTTATACCCTTTCCTCATGGCTCTTAGTGAGCCATTTGTACACAAAGACAAGTAAAGTTACTATTTGTACTCATTCTATGCTTCTTATATTTGTCATTTGGTTTATGTTAAGGCCTTATTCTTGTGGTTGCCATTATGGATTTTAAGTGGATCAACTTCAGTTCTTGAAGTTTAGTGTGATTGAGTTGTGTAGGAAAGACTTGGGTGACTTCCTTCTTGGTTTGGAGTGGATAATAGGCTTGGAAATTCAAAAGAAGGATATGTTTGGGTATTAGAGTTTGTTGAAAAGCTTATTACTATATTTTCCCTTTGATTTGATCTGTCTTTGCATGACTAAGCTAGTATTTATGTCTTATTATTGTGTCGAGGTTTAATTTTGAATACATATAACTTCCTAGGTTCAATTAGAGGCTAGTCAGTTATTGAGGTTGAGTTTTTGTTGTTTGAGGATTAAATTAAGGAAGTTGGTTGGAAAATGGAACCTGTGGAAAAATCTATTGAAAATGTCATTTCTTCTTGGAGTTTGTAGCTACTGTTTAGGTCATTTTTTATATTTCCGCATATTTTTTCCATTAGAGCTTTCCTACAGCCATCCCATGTCATTTTTTACTTGCTGGGACTTATAGTTTGCATACCTAGTAGTTTGTTTGTTTTTTCGAGCCAATTCCTTGTTTAAAAGTCTTCGCTAGTTTAAAATGGTCACCGGGCGAAAACATTAGCAAAACATTCTTAGACTCAAATTCTAAGAATGCAAGTATCTTTGGAATACTGATTTCAGACAA
Source organism: Capsicum annuum (assembly GCF_002878395.1). Taxonomy (NCBI): domain Eukaryota; kingdom Viridiplantae; phylum Streptophyta; class Magnoliopsida; order Solanales; family Solanaceae; genus Capsicum; species Capsicum annuum. The sequence goes on along the minus strand of NC_061121.1, from coordinate 108,628,378 downwards.
GGCAGACCTTTTGTTAAGGTCCTAATGCACTTGAGCTCATTTTGACCTATTGGACGAAAAGTAGAAAATTTTTGAAATATACATCTGGGACCCACATTTGTCAAAATGACCTTAGATTTAAAATATGACTTTTCCATCACATCTCAAATGTCAAATTTAGTGTCGTTACAAAGTTTATTTGCATAAATTGAATTTTGAATGAATCCAAAGGCCTTAGCCGATTTTAGTTAATATTTGGTGGTGAAGAGGATATTGTGATCGTACAAGAGAGGATAGCGATTGCGATACATATTCCTTCACTAAATTAGTGTTATTTAACAACTGAGAATTGTGATAGCTATACTTAGATACCTGGTATGAGTATAAAAGGAACCTTTTTGCCAAGTTTCTGTAGTTTTCCATTTATTATTGAGAGCCAAGAAGCCTAAATAAGTATGATGACTAAAAACTATGACTTTTGGAGATTTGGGATCTTCATTAACATTTATTATTGTGAATATCTTTGAATTAAAAGCAATATTTCATCCTTTGCTTGATGAATTTCTTTGTTCTTTAGTCAAAACCCAAAATAGCTTGAGGGCTTGATATTAGCCCCAAATTAGCTTTATTTTCACCCCTTTCTTAAGGGCTATTATTATTTGATCATCTGTTAACATTGGGTTGACCTCAAAAATGTGATTTTAGTATGTGGGACACACTTAGGGATTTTTGTGTCATTTTTGGACCCGAGGCACAATGGTGCAATATGGGTTTCGTTATTCTTGTATTGGTGAGTAGATTTTAATTTTTATAGTGTGATGTCATTTTGGGATTGTGAAATAAAGATGAGCATTTGGTGAATGATTTAAGGATTTGTGGTTCTTCTTTGAAGTAGGCTTCTACCTACTTTTCTTCGTAATATGATATGTGTTATATATTGTGTATGAATGTGAATTTTATGTTTACTTATGGGTAGAATAACTTAGTACGGAATATTGAAGTTTTAGGTTTAGATAAGGGTTTTGACCTATAAGTTGAAATGCTTAATGCCCCTTTTTAATCATATTACCTTCTTCATAGATTGAACTAATTTGTAGAAAGGATATGATATAATGCAAGGTTTGTGATGTAATTTTGCCATTGGAAGAAAGGTTAGTATATTTATCCTAATTTGGGCTATTGTGGTGATCTTGAAAATGTAAGCTAGGTAGAGTTGACTTAAATGCCCATATTTTAGGATGAAGTTCTTATCTTTGGTTAGGTTTTACGTTACTTGACATCTTGAAGTTGAAGTAGATACCTTAGCCTAGTTACGGGTATAAATAGGCTAAATGTGGAAACTGAGGACTAGAAATGGATTCTTCTAGGCCACCTTAGGCCAAGACTTGTGTTAGCCCATATGGACTTATTGGCGAATGTTAGGCATAGTTTAGACTAGTACGTCGTTTGTATAAGGTTACTTTGAAATATGTTGAATCATGGTTTATATTTCCCGGATAGTGATTAATGGCTTAAGGCCATGATATTCCTTATAGATATGATAATGGGCCTTTAGAGATGTTATTTCCTCTTAGAAGTAATATTTGAGCTTTGGAGATTTTATTTCCTCTTAGAAGTGATAGTGGGCCTTTAGAGATGTTATTTCCTCTTAGAAGTGATATTGGGCCTTTAGCTATGGTATTTCCACTTAGCTATGATATTGGTCCTTTAGAGATATTATTCTCTTAGATATGATAATTTGCCTCTATAGCTAATAGTTCTCATAGTCAAAATATATTACCAATAGATATGAGATGTCTTATAAATGTGATATGCCTCATAGTTATGAGTTATGTTTAATTGATGCATTATGACTCCTCTATGTAAGATGCTTATTGATATATTATGCTTCCTAGGTTAGAGACGTTTATTGAATATTATGTCCCCAAGATGTGCCATGCTTATTTATATATTATGAGATGATTATATACATATGCATTATTTCTTATAGAGATGTTATGCTTTGTGAATGTGCTATGGCTTATAGATATGAAATATTTTATAGATACAATTATTGATTTTGATTTTTGATATGTATATGGGCCAAAGGCCGTGATTATGATGTTATGATTATTACGAACATATTATTTGTCCCAAGGCCAAGTGTTTACCCTTGTAAATGATAAGATTATAGTTTATTGATATATTAATGCCTGTGGTTCCATTGTCTGAATGTTGGTTATGGTATGCATAGATTCAGCACATTAATGATCATTGGATTGGTGATTGAGATAAATCCGATTGGATTATAACATTGTATCAATAATGATATTTTAAAGACTTGACCAAGATAGATTTTGATCTATTATTTGAAACTACTAAATACTCAGATCGTGAGAGATTGCGACCATTTTAAAATTCTATAATGATTTAGTCCTGATTTTCAATCTGAGTAACAAACTTACGAATGTTCACCCTTTTAGCCACGACTTATGTCTATAGACCTACTATATATACAAATACATATCTCTCTAATATGGAATAAAGAAAGATGTTGTATTGATGATATAAATTTGGGTTGAACCTAATTATGGGAATAATATTCATATTATATATATATATATATGCTTATTGGTAATGTGAAATTAATGATGGATGATTAATTACGGAAATTTACTATAACTCGCTACTCATTTCTTAATTATTAACTTTAGCCGGCGCGAGACTTGCTCATTACTTTAGCACTCATGGGGCTTGTTCTTTTCCTTAGCCCTCATGGTCTTGTTCTTTACTTTAGCCATCATGGGGATTAGTCTCTATTATTGACATTGATTTGGATATTATGATGATTTGATGATACCTATTATGCCAGGGGATATTATCATGATATCATGATACCCAACAAGGTCGGTGGATAGTATGATGATATGATGATACTTGTCAAAGACGGAGGATATTATGATGATAAATTGATACCCAAAAAGGCTGGAGGATTATTGTGATATTACATTGAGATGGGGCAAGACAAAAGTATGGTAGTGATGATGCATTGATACCTGGAAAGGCCTGAGGATAATTATATTGATTTTCCTATTTTTTCATCTACTAGTTCTAGTTCGGCTAGTGCTATATATGAAAACTATATATATATAAGTATATATATAGACCTATCTTGTAAGAGGGTAGATGATTATTATCATGATGATGGTTATGATAATGATTGTTACGAAGGTGATGGTAATGAAGATGATATCATAATATTTATTATACTCATAGATTATGGTATTGTGAATTTTGGTGCATTCATCCTTGCATTCACATTGACAAGCACTAGTATGCGCCTTAATCTATCAACTCATATAGGAAGGTTTCATATATATGGGTGATAACTATGCCTTGTGGTGAGTTATATGTTGATTAAACCATATGAGCCTGGGGCGGTGGGGGCACAGATAGGCTTGGTTAGGTATTTGGTTGTCGGACTAATTGGTTACTCATATTGTTATTGACATTGTTATTATCATTGTTATTATTATTGTTATGATCATTATTATTGCCTGCTTATGAAAAAATGGACATTGATTCAGTATCGAGACTTAAGGTATGATTCCAACCTATTTTATCTTACAATTATATTATTATGCATGACCATCTCATTACTTGATATATAGATTAGAACCCTGAGAATTTTAGCACAGATCTTGCAATGATTATGAGGTCATAAATAGCTAGTCTGATGTTTTAGGTTGTACTTGAAGTAGACCTTGGTTATATAATTATATATATATTTTCATACTTAGCTATATTTAGCCATGATATTACCGTATATCCCTTCTTTCCTTCATCTACTCAGATTACATACTCATTTCTTGGCTTTGTATACTTATATATATCTTTTTTCTGCTCTTACTTGCATAGTGGCAAGGTATACAATATAGTTTTGATATTTCTAAATATGCTTAGAATAAGATAGTGCATTCTTACTAATTACTTAGCCTTAATATGTTAGTCTCTTGGACATTAATAGGATAGTTTATCCTTATTATCTCATTGACTGTCTTATGTTGTTGTTGGACATTTAGGTGTAAATTCATTCTGTTTATATGTTATGTTTACCTTCTTTATCTTTGGAGCTCATTCAGTAGTTTCCTAATGTGTACCACATGTTTTGTACTCATTCTACACTTCTACAGCCTACAAATCATAATACAGGTTGTCACTGTTGATTTGGGCATCGTGCTGAGTAGCCATGGTTTGGAGACCGATAGTGCGCTCTAACTTTTATAGTATTGCTGATTTCTCTAATGTATTATACTTGTGTCTATATTGTACTCGGAGATAAGTTATATTAGTGTATTTATTTATATGTCACTTTGAAATCTTGATTATTCACAAGCTCTTGTACTGATAACACCAGTTCTTGGGATTATATTATGCAATTGATCTTGTATTTCAGATATTTTGCATTTATTCCTTTATCTATTTGAGTAGTTAGTTACTAGCTGTTATGGACTACGAGTTTGGCTTGCCAACTAGTGAGTTATATTAGGCACCATCATGACTTGATAAATTGGATCATGGAAAAAGTTATCTAGCGAGTCATGCTCGAAGCATGGGGCCAAGTACCTCAATCCTTTGTGCTTTTGTGATCTTTATATGCATTGACTTTTGTGGATTGAAGTCCTTTTGGTATTAGAAATTATAATCATCCTCCATGTTAATTCCTTAATTTACTTGTATTTTTTATATTTTAAGCCTCCCCACGGCTACTAAAAGTCATTTATGTCTTGATGGAATTGTCTGTTACGTTATCGAACCATTCGTTTGGATTTTAGGCTCTTTTCCCTGTTTAGTAACATTTGCTTGTTAGTGATATTGATGCTATGGTTATTCGTTTAAAATATGGAAGTAGGAATTATGTAATGTTGCATGATATGGATAGATTATAGGAATTATGTAATGTTGCATGATATGGATAGATTATGATTGTACGATAGGATTTAGTAAATAATGATGGTTTGGGTTAGATTATCTTTGAGTGTCCCCTCCAGACTTATGGGACCTGCGTTAGGTTATTTACTTTTCCGCACCTATTGACTTGTGGCGACCAATCTTGTAGTTATAATTGTTTGTGTTTTATGTTATCATTTTGGTTAGTTAATTATTTGTGTGTAGTGATGTAGAGTTACTTTAAATTTTCTTCTGTACCTTGAATTAGTCATGTTATCTTGGATTTTCTCTTATTTATAACATGATTTAGCTAAGTCGGCTGATGAGGCCTGTTGAGTACCCGTTGTTTAGGTACTCATACTACACTTTTGTACCATTTTTGGTATATATTCGATTACTTGTTGCCTTCATTGATTTGAGGATCTTTCTCTATTGGATTCTGGTGATAAGGTGAGCTCTTTGAGTCGGAGTTATCCCATTTCCTTCTATCTATCTATGTATAGTCTTTAGTTTTGAGAAGCGACTGTATTGACTGTTTTAGACTTGTGCTCTATTATAGTAGCTCTTGTACTAGCTCTACTAGGTCGTGGGATGGTTTTCCATATTATTGCTCCTTTTTAGACTATTATATTTCTTTGCTTATTTCTATCTTTATTGGCTATTTCTCCCTTTGGGGAATTTCCACCAAGTTAGCCCATTACGGATAGCCCTAGGCTAAGGTTCAACTTACCTACTGACTTGATAGAGTAGGTGGCATTAAGATTCGCAAATCAGATTGTGACAAAATAATCCTTCTGCCTACTCTAAGCTGCTCTCAACCCATCCCAAATAACCCTGAATCTACCCGACGACTCCTGAAGCAAGTCAGAACCATAAGGACTAACCTTGGAAGTCTCAAAACATCCAATCGGAGAACGACATCACCTACCCTAAAAAGCCTCAAAAGGATCCATCTTAATTCTTGAATAATAGCTGTTATTATACGTGAACTCTGCCTAGGCTAAGTGCTTCTCCCACTGAACACCAAAATCCATAACATAGGCTCAGAGCATATCCTTGAGAACCTAAATTGTACCCTCCGAATGACCATCAGTTTGTGGATGTAAGACCGTACTAAGATGTACCTGAGTACTCATCTCCTCCTAAAAATCTCTCCAAAAGCTAGAAGTGAAAACTGAACCCTGATCTAAAATAATGGATATAGGCACACCATGAAAATGAATTACCTAACTATCATAAATACGATCCAACCTCTTAGCACTGAAAGACATATGAATAGGAACAAAATGTGCCAACTTGGTCAACTGGTCCACAACAACCCACATACCATTAGAACTATACGATATGCGAGATAAGCCACTAATAAAGTCAATGGTAATCTACTTATATTTCTATTTAGGTATGGGTAATCTCTGAATAAAACCACCCGGTCGCTTATGCTCAGTTGTTACCTGCTTACAACATGGGAAATGAGCTACAATGTCCACCATATCTATCTTCATGCCCCTCTACCAATAGTGTTGTCTCAAATATCTATACATGTTTGTTGTACCTAGAGTAACAAAATATCTAGAATTATGAGCCTTATGCAAAATCAACCGAATCATGTCACCAACCCTCATAACACAAATGTGGCTTTCAAACCTCAAGAAACCTTCAGAATCTATGGTAGTCCTCTTTGACTCACCACTAAACACCTGATAATGCAGGATGTAAAGTCTCTTATCCTGAAACTGGCGATCCCAAATCTAGTCAAATAGCAAGGACCTTACCCCAACACTAACAAGAATCCTCTTAGGGTTTAGAATTTCAAGTAGCACCATCAAGTTGGCTAACAATTGAATTTCCTGTGCCAATATTCTTTAAGAAATTAAAATGCAATCCAAGCTACCATTCTCACTATCTTCCGACTCAAGGTATCTTCTACGACATTCATCTTGCCCCGATAATACTAGATTGAGATATCATAATCCTTAAGAAACTCTATATATCTAAGTTACATAGCATTAAGATCCCTCCAGGTCATAAGATGATGAAGATTAAGATGATCGATGAAAATCTCAAAATGTACATCGTAAAGATAATGCCTCCACATATTAAAGACGAAAACTACCTTCGCTAACTCTAAATAATGAGTGTAGTAGTTGTGCTTATGAAACTTAATCTTACTCAAAGAAAAAGGGATAAGTCAACACTACTGGATTAAAAGATAACTCAAACCAACACCAGAAGCATCATAATAAATAATGAATCCCTCACCCCCAATAGGAAGACTGAGAATGGGAGCTGAAGTAAGAAACTTCTTGATCTTTCAAGAGCTTGACTCATACTTCTCCAACCAATATAAAGTAAACTCTTTCCAAGTGAATTTGGTTATAGGAACTGAAATAATAGAAACACCCTTGACGAAACATCAATAATAATGAACAAAGCCGATAAATCTATGAACCTCCATTGGAGATGTGGGCCTTGCCCAAACATGAATACCCTCAATCTTCATTGGGTCTATCATAATCCCATCCTATGACACCACATGTTCATGGAAAGTCAACAACATAAGCCAAAACTTACACTTAGAGAATTTGGCAAACAACACATGATCTTTAAAAGTCTAGAGCACAATCCTCAAATGCAGTGCATGCTCCTCTCTACTCCCCGAATACACAATACTTTCATCGATGAACACAATTATGAAGGAATCCAAATAAGACCTAAATACTTGGTTCATCTACTTCATGAACACGGATTGGGTGTTACTCATTCTAAAGGACATCACTAATAGCTCATAATGACCATAACAGAACTTAAAAGTTATCTACAAGATAACCTTGGTCCGAATCCTCAGCTGATGGTAACTAGAGCTCAAAAAAATCTTAATGAATACCGCTACACCATGAAGATAGTTGAACTAATCATCAATGCGAGGCATAGGGTAACAATTTTTCACTGCCATCTTATTTAGCTGCCCACAATCAATACACATATGCATAGATCCATCGATGTTATTTACAAATAACATAGAACCTCCCCAAGGAGACAGACTTGGTTTAATGAAACACTTTCCATGAAGATCTTTAAGGTGAGAATTTATCTCCTTAATCTCGACAGAAGCCATATGATGAGATTTCATAGAAATAGGTTGGGTTTTAGCTCAAGTTGAATAAAAAACTCAATTTGACAAGTAGGAGGTATACAAGGTAGATTGGTAGGGAAAATATCAGAAAACTCATAGACTAAAGGAATAGAGTCAAGCGACAGACTCTCTACGCTAACTTCTTAAATATAAGGGAGATAAGACTCACAAACCCTTGAAATAAGCTCCTAACACTAACATCATGAATATAAGGGAGATATGACTTGCAAAACCTTGAAATAAGCTCCTATCACTAATATAAGAAATAATCCCCATCAGTTCATGGAAAACCGCTCAGAGGAACACGATTGGGGGTATGCCAGGCATGGCTAATGTACCTATCATAGAAAAATAATCCATAATCTCATAATAGTGGGATAACCAATCCATCCAAGAATCACATCAAAATCAACCATGTCTAATATAATAAGCATAGCATGAGTATCAACATCTTTAACAGTCACAACACATGATATGAAAACTCGATCGACTATTAAAGATTAAACCATAGGAGTAGATAAATATAACAACATGGATAGTAAATACAAAGCAAGGGCCAACTGACGGCACACCAAAATCATACATTTGAAAGCAACATATGAAGACTTAACCTATGGTCTAGTAGGTACTGCATGCAACTGATAACACTTGTAACCTAGCGGGGCTTCTGACTGATTTCTTATCCTACACACTTGAGAACATCTACGAGATCCTTGGCGACCACAGCATGACCATGCAAACCACCTATGGCTAAGTGATAAAGTACTCTAATAGGGGAACACTTTGAGCTATGGTAAAAATAGTCGTATGACTAGGGCAATCACACAAGTAATAACCAAAAGCTCTATAATAATAGCATTTAACATAAGCTAAACCAAAACTAGTTGATTCGGCAGACCCAAAATAACCTCAAAGAATAGAATAACCAGAAGATGAACCCCTTGAAAACTGAATAGTACTCTTCTTAAGGTGATCACTAATGCAAGATTGACCCCATCAATAGTCTAAAGCATTGCCTGAATGGGTCAACTAGGTGGATATTGAGGTTGATACGGCAGCACAAATGGTATCTACCTACAAAACCAATGCCTCTAAATTAGGACCTACTATAGATCCCACTTAAACTACCATAATATCGAGGCCTCTTATCGCTGCCTCTTTGAGCCTCATGATGTATCTCCTCCATTATATGAGCATGATCAAATACCTTATAAAAAGGCCTACTAACATGTGAAGAAAAAGTGTCAACCCTAGAACAAAGTAATGAACCCTTTTATACTGAATATTTAAGATATAGTAACATGCCTATCCAACTCATGAAAAATAAACATTATACTCCTCAACATTCATGGAGCCCTACTAGAATCTTGAGGACTAATCCCTCAAATGATCCTTAAGGTTATGAGTCACGTCATTCAACAAGAAGATCTCAAAGAACTGAGCACATGCAAAGGAGAAGATGCAGTTGACCTAAAATCAAGATGACTCTTCCACCAATGTCGGGCTACCAAGTCCAACTATAAAGTATTGAATCGATAGCACAAATATTGGTGAGGCTAAAATTATGTAGAATATCCTCATAAGCAATAAGAAACACACATGTATCCTTGCTTTGTGCACCAGAAAACCTAGTCAAAGTCAATTTCAAGAATCTACCCAATATCTTTTGCTTAACGACAGGCACAGCATGCTGGCAAACCACTAGATAACCACATACCGGTGCAAGAGGGACCTCAACCTTAGTAGCCAAATCAACAAGTCACTCCACCACCTTATGCCACTACCTCTATACCACTCTGATTTGTAGACTGTACAGCATCAGATGGTGCACCACCAATAAACCCCAAAAGCTAAACCAAAGCATCCCTGAGCACTTATAAAGAAATAAACCCTAGAGAAACCTAGGCTGGTAACTATTCCATAGAATTTTAGGGTAAAAGAACCTCTAGCTTAGGAGCAATAATAGGTTTTGGTGAATTCCTCTATCCCAGCCCATAAATGGGGACACATCCTGAGGTTGTCATGACCTTTAGGTTGTTCACGAACACTTCCCTAAGAATGGTCTAAGAATCCTCATCTCATATAGTTGTAACACGTGTCCTAGCTATATTGCAAAAAAGTGAAATTAAAGGAATGCCTTCGAAAACAACTTAGACACCTAGAACAAAATAAGTAAAAGAAGCGAAGAACTCCTAAGAATGTCCCATAGCCTCCCAAATATAAGACATAGATGTCATCATTCAAATCTGCTGGACACTACTAGACACTTGCTCTTGTACTAATAATACCAATCAAGCATAGGATATGATGTAAATTTGTCAAGAACCTAATTTATTAGTCATGATGGCACCTACGAAATCCTATAAGTAAGTAAGATAAACTGTAGCCCAAAGCTATTTGTAATAGGCTACTTGATGGAAAATTCCCCAAGAAGGGTGAAACAGACAATATAATTCATAAATAAGTAAGGCAATAAAAAGAGTCTAAAAGGTAGCCATACATAGAAAACCATCCGACAGCCTGGTAGAATCAGTACAAGAGCTACTATACATAAATTACAAGTTCTAGAATAGTAAATAAAATCTCTCTTAACACAGAAGACTAACTATAGACTAGGATAATGAAATTAGGTAAACTTTGGCTCCAAGAGATAACCCTATCTCTGAAATCTAATACAAAATCATTGAATTAGTGCCGATAAATAGTAGTTTGATTTACACCAAAAAACATACAGAAGTTGAATATGATAACCAAAACCATAGTTAATCAGTAAGTATCACTGACTGGCTGAGCTAAACCATGATATGAATAAGATAAAATTCAAGATAATATAACTAAGTCAAGGAAAAAGAGGAAAACCTGAGAACAACTCCCACATCTCTGCACAAGAATTGATAAATAAATTTAAGAAATAACATAAATAATAAGAAATTATAACTAAAAAATTAAACCCCATAAGACAATAAGTGTGGAAAATAAACAACGCAACGCAGGCCCCCATAAGCCTAAGGGTATAATCTAGTACAGCATAACCCGAACTACCATAATTTTCCAACTTCCACAATACAACTATAATCCATCCATGTTAATCCACACTATAAGAATTTCAGATTTTTGGACTTCCATCGATATCCATATTATCAAAATCATATTCCCAGGTGGGACTTAAACCGGTACATGTATCATCATAGTCATAATCAATATCTGAATTCAAATTTATATATATATATATATATATTATAGTATCATAATTTATAGCTAGACTTAAATTGATATTTTTATTATCAATATCATAATCACTATTAGAAGTTGAACTAGTATATATATCATTAATATCATAATCAAGATCAAAACTCAAACTAGTATATATCATTTATATCATAATCAATATTTGGACTTAAACTGGTATATGTATTATCAATATCATAATCTATATCTAGGATCAAACTGCTATATATATCTTCAATACTCGAACCTAAACCGATACATATATCATCAATATCATAATCAATATCTCGACTAAAACGGACATATATATCATTAATATCATAATCAATATCAAGACTTGAACTGGTATACATATTCATCAATATCCTAATCAATACCAGGACACAAATCAATAATTATACATAAATATATCATTAACATAATACCAATAAACGTAAATTTCCAATACCAACCATTATAACAATCAAGCACCACATCTCCTCAAGATTACCGTATTCAAAGTTTTCAAAGTGGATAACAAACGTACAAAAGGTTACAAGGATCACACGAATCTATGCCTAAGGTAAGTTGAAGTGCCCATTTCTTAAACCCTAAAAATCCATTACAAGGAAAATTCTATCCCATAATAGACTAGGGTATCTAAATCCACTTTTAGATATTACTAAGAAACAGTAAACCCTATGATAGAGATTTTACTGAAAGCCTAAGCAATTAAACCAACTATTCCTAAATTGCTATTTCCAAATATCCTAAATGGTCCAACTAACCCAAGTAGGGACATTCACGTAACTAGCAAGTTAAACCCATCCTAAATCTAACATAATATCATAAACATACTATGAGTTAGCTCAATCTATGTGGAGGGAAACCCTATCCTACCTAGATTGCGAAGAAAGCTAGAAGAATCTACTAAATTACCAATCTTCCCTTCTAAGAAACTTTAACAAGGTGCCAAGATATCAAAATCACAATCTATACCTCCAAATAAGAATAATGATATCCATATTTCACTATTTTGCTTCGGGTCCAAAATTACCCAAAAATCCCATGTGGGTCAGATTTAAAAAAATCATATTTCTAGAACCAACCCAATGTTCCGCTATGGTCAAAGAGTAATTAACCTCAAATATGGATTGAATCTAAGATATATTGGTGCTAAAATCAACACACCAAGGTCAAGGGATTTTAGAGAAGAAAAAGTGGAAGTCCACAATACAAACAATGATATTTTACCTTAAATTTGAAGCAAAATTGCATAATAGATCATTGTCAAAGCTCAACAATCACCCACAATTGCTATTTGAAAGCTATCATACTCCTTAGGGTTTTTGTCAATTTATAATAGATGAGAAATAGGTAAAAGGGCTGAAAAGAGGGTATTTATATCCTTCCCACATACATGAGAGTCACAATTGTGACCTATTGATCTCTATTTATGATACTCAGCTAAAAGGACAGAAGTCGATATCGCTACCTATGTATCATGATCATGATTCTTGTGCATCTACAAAATTCAGTCAGGTTTGTGACTTAAAATATTATTTTCAAGACCCTTCCTGGTTATGACAGATCGCAAATGCGATCCTAGAATAGCTAATCGCGAGTACACCAACACCTGTTGATACTTGAGAATATACAATTCTCCACCAACCCCTCGAGATTCATCCAGAATCCAGTATATGCTAGTAGACTATGCTTCCCGATAAAATTTGATATTCCAGACTCAATGGAATGGTCGAAATTTTCATCTGAGGTTGTTTCAATAAAAAGTGGGTTATACACCCAACTTACCATTTTCTTAACTTCTGACCAATAGGTCAAAACGAGCCCATGTGCCTCAAGACCTAAACCAAGAGTCTACCCATCCTAAAATCAACATTCCCAAAATGTTGGACTAGTCAGAATTGGCATATGAGGACCTTTCTAGAATGTTTTTTACCAGTAGCTAATTTGAAATAACATAGACTTTAGAATAGGAAATTGGCACTAAAAATAAAATGATTGATATGCCCAAATTACACCTTTCTTATGAGAGAGTAAGCAGTCGCTGACAAATATAGAATCTAACCTAGCTGGGAGTCAAATCCCACAAGGAAAATCGTGTTCACTAAGTATTATGAATATTATTAGACTATTGATCTAAGGTACTTGAGTAGAAGGGAGTTTGAATGTGTTAACAATGTTCTTTTGTATTTGTGTCACACAAAATTCTAACTACTGAGAGTTAATGTAGATGTAATTTCAATAAGAATGAATTAACTAGAGTTATGCTCACCAATATGTTCAAATAATTAGGGTTGTGAGTTTGTGTTTGAATTCTAACTTATGTATTCAATTGCAAGAATTATTAAATTCTAGGGATTACCTACGTATTTCTCAACCTAATGAGTATTTCAACCTTTAATTCTCTCGAAATTAAAGGATTCATGCATTATTCAATAACACTCTCATGAGGGTTGATCCTATTAAGTCATCAACCAGTTAAACACAAAGGATAAACCTATGGTGTTAATGCGAATCACTTTTTTTCCTACCATCCACTTTCTTGTCAGGCAAGTGGAGTTCATGGGCTAACTTCTCAAGTTTGAAACCATGAGATGTCATTATAATGAAGAAATAGTCATGAAATTTTGATAGATGTTAGAAATCAAACAAATTCCCAAACCCAAAATAGTACTCTACATCAAAGCTCCCATAACCCTGGATATAGGAGTTTAGCTACTCATCTCCATATAAGAAATTAAAGATATATTGATGTTCATAAATGGATTCAAAGGGCACTTGCAAAAGTCAAAATATTGTTCTTCTCAATCTTCAGCAAAAACTATAAAACTAATAATCAGATCTAAATCTCTCGATTCAAATCTTAATGAAAAGTGTTACACATTTCTAAATAGAGAAGAAAGTATGAAAGTAATGATAAAGGATACGGTATATACCCTAATAATTTGTATTTATATGATTCTAGAATTGGGGTTTTAAAATTCAAACTCGGATTTTCCACTTTACAATCGACGGGTCAAGCGATGGTTAATCACAGGTCCGACGTTCCGTCACCTGCACCATTGTGGGGTCTCCAGTAACTCCATTTTCTACTTTTAGGTGATGGGTAGTGCGGTGACCTATCTCAAGTTTGATGGTTTCTTGCCTGGATTATCACAGGTGTTTTAATGAATATACGTTCTATATCTTGGTGATGGTTTAGACCGATTGTTTATCATAGAGCTGACGGTCCATCAACTGGATTAACCCAGGATGTACAGATTCTATGAAGTCTACTTTTGGTCAATGATTTAGATCAATGGATAGTCGCAAGTTCGACGGTCCATCGCCTAAGCCATAACTGCTCATTTTTTTCTATTTGGCTCGGATTGTCCAAGTTATCCATCACACTTGATTCTTATCCTTAAAAAACTAATATACCACGTTAAATACAATAATGGATGCTTTAGAACACACAATTATCCAAAGAATAAGGCCTAAAATATTTCATCAAACGCCAGGACATCAACACACTAAAATTTGATATGCCCAAATCACCTCTCTTATAAAAGAGTAAGCTGTCACTGTCAAATATAGAACACAACTAGGTAGGATGTTGAATCCCATAGGGAATACCATGTTCACAAAGTATTATGAATGTTATTAAACTAGTGCTCTAAGGTTCATGAGTAGAAGGGAGTTTGAATATGTTAATAGTATTTTTTTATATTTGTGTCACACAAACGTCCAGCTACTAAGAGTTAATGTAGATGTAATTTCAATGAGAATGAATTAACTAGAGTTATGCACACCAAGATATTCAAACAATTAGGGTTGTGAGTTTATGTTAAAATTCTAACTTATGTATTCAATTGCAAGAATTATTGAATTCTAAGGATTACCCACTTGTTTCTCAACCCAATGAGTATTTCACCCTTTACTTTTCACTGACTTAAAGGATTCATGCATTATTTAATAACAATATTACGAGGGTAGATCCTATTAAGGCATCAACCCGTTAGTCCCAAAGGGTAAACCTACAGTGTTAATGTGAATCACTTCTTTTCCCAACATCTACTTTCCTGTCAGAAAAGTGGAGTTCATGGACTCAGTTCTCAAGTTTGCAACCAAGAGATGTCATTATAATTAAGAAAGATTAATGCAATTTCTATAGATGTTACAAATCAAACCAATTCACAATCCCAAAATAGTTCTCTACATCAAGGCTCCCATAACCCTAGTTATGGTAATTTAGCTACTCATATCCATATAAGAAATCAAAGATATATTGATGTTCATAAATGGCTTCAAGAGGGCAGTTAAAAAAGTCACAATATTGTTCTTCTCAATCTTCAATGTAAAATATAAAAACTAATAATTAGATCTCAATCTCTAGATTCAAATCTCAATGAAAAATTTTACACTGCTCTGAATAGAGGAGAAAGTATGAAACTAATGATAAAGGAGATGGACAAAACCCTAATACTTGGTATTTATATGATTCCAGAACTATGGTTTTAATTTCAAAATAAGATTTTTAGCTTTATGGTCGATGGTTCAAGCGATGGTTCATCATAGGTCCGATGGTCCGTCTCCTGCACCATTGCTCGGTATCCAACGAATCCATTCTCTACTTCTGGACGACGGGTAGTGTGATGGCCCATCAAAAGGTTGATGATCTATCGCCTATATCATCTCATGTCTTCCAATGACTATTTTTTCTGTATCTTAGCGACAATTCAGACCAATGGTTCATCACAGAGCTAATAGTCCGTTACCTAGACTATCGCAGGATGTCCAGATTCTATGAATTCTACTCTTGGTCGATGATTTAGATCGATAGATCATCGCAAGGTTGATGGTCTGGCACCTAAGCCATCGCTGGTCATATTTTCTCAATTTTCTCAGATTGTGAAAGTTATCTTTCACACTCAGTTCTTAGACTGAAAGCACTAAAATACCATGTTAAATACAACAATGGCTACTTCAAAACACATAATTATCCTTTGAAAAAAGCCTAAAATATTTTGTCAAATGCCGAAACATCAACACTTTTAACTTAAGGCAATTGCTTGTCCTCAATTAACTCAATACCAGGATACATATATGAATTACATCATGATGGGCATTTTACAGTAAAACCTAAATAATCATACAATCATTCCACTACCAATTTGGTTATGCTAAATCCACACACATGGATCTACTACTGGCATTAACTACTAATCAGCAAATGCGCAGCTACAAATACAAATCCCAGAGAAATAAATAGAATAGATATAACTCAACATCCCCTCGCAGCCAAAGAAGTCCACCTTACATTACATAGTTAAATCGTGGATAATACTAAGCTTATCACCCTTAGAAAAGGAGTTACCAACACAGTATACACCTATAAAAGGCCCTTGTCATCTAATGTTCTCTCATGATTGACTCACCAAGATCAAGTAGGACTTGCTAAGGGTTATAATAAGGGTTTAGGCTCGGTGAGGGTTGTTCATTTGGATAAGTGACTTAAAGTACAAGACTTCACTCTCTTTACCCTTTTTGGTAGCTACTTACCAGAACTAAAGAACCTTTTATTCATTCGGAGTTATTCATCAAAGCTCTTATCATAACCTAATTTTTTTAAGATGATAACACAACATCAACCACCCTCAATTTATATTGATGCAAGAAGTTGAGGTGCACAATATCTAATTAGATTGCTAACTAGACCAGGGTTGGATACTACCCCTCAAATCAATTTCAACTCAACCTCCTCGGCTGCCAACAATCCAGCAGTAGCCACCCTCAACTTAGGTATTTTTCCTAAGTTAAAGTACACAATGTCCCTAATTGGACCAGGGCCAAAGCTAAGTTCTTAACTCCTTCTAGAGAGTGAATTAAACTTATTTGGATAGAAAAACACTAACATAGCTCAACAGGGTTGACAAAGGAAACAAAATATTTTCGATAGGTCAATCATAAGGCTAAGTGGACTAACAACTCAAGGAGACCTACTATCATCTCTTATTGGGTCAAAAAACACAACAACATCTGATAAACCGGGCAAATTCTTTGTGTACCACTCATGTTAGAACTACACAAATACCTTCTTATACAGGCACTAAGTTAGTTTCTATCCTTCTAATTCTTAGGTTCTAGATCACATAGCTATGATTTACTTTAATACTAACTTGTAATCCTATTATGAGAGTCACAAATAGTTGCACACCACTTTACCACTTGGTAAGAGGAATTAATTATACGAAAATAAAAACATAATTTTTTCAGAATCAGTTATCATTCATAGATATACAACAAAGTTCTAACAAGAATGGAACTTTTAGTTTAGGCAACCACATTACTAACAGAACATGTCTTAAGGAAAGGAAATTTCAACCCTACAGTTAATCCTAGATAAAAAATGAAATTGCAACAACTTAATAACAACTTATAGATGTCGATTCTCCTAGATAGCATATGGGAGGAAAATAATATCGTCTACACGACCCCGCATAGTACAAATACATCCCATCGCCATAGAAAATAATGTTTTATACTCAATGGATACAATTTAAGTACAAGCGAATAAAAATACTTGCAGTGCCTTTTATTCATTTGAGGCATCGGTGGAGTGTGGCGAGGCTCCAACATCGTCAACAAGTGCAATGTTTGCCCCTATGGTGGTTGGAGAACTCAAAATTTCTCCCTCCTTAATTAGAGGTTTTACCTGTCTAATAGTGTCTGAAATTCGCCCCCTTATTGGGGCAGAGCTTATGGAAACTCATGCAGCTTTATCCTGCATTCTCTTTCTCCCCTTCTCCTCTAATTGTTTTGACTTATTATTGCCTTCTGCATCAGGTATTCTTCCAATTCTTATGGTGTCATGGCTGCATATTTTCTTTTCTTCTCTACTCTCTTTGTAGCTCTCTCAACTTTTTCATTTATTTAAGCCACTTTCTTACCCTTATCTTTGATTGGTCACCCTATTAAATCAACAAGGCCTTCATCTTCATCATTTGTAATCTAAACAGGATCAAATGTGCGCTGCTGTGGTTGTTGATTTATCCTATCCATTTCAGCCTAGAGTTTTCTAACTTTCTCAATTAACATTGCGAAATCCAAAATAGACCGGGTACCTATCCTCTTGTTGATAAGCTCCTTCCTGTTATCCATTTGTAGATGGACGTTCCAAAAAGGCCAATTCGCTTCCTTCACAATTCTCTCAATAAAGGGTTGAAATCTACCCCTCATATAGCCAATTTCTTTTTAATCCTTTTTGTGCTCGAACATACTTTGCAAAATTTTCCTAGTTCAGTCTCTATTCTAAGTATTTGGGCAGAACTGATGCAGAGTCTGTAGTTCCACCCATGGGAATTAAAGCTGAACATGTAGAAGTAGCAGGAGGTACGTACGTAGTAAGTGGTAATGGCATACCTGAAGGACCCTCTGCTGATTTAGGAATTGGCTCTGACTGAATTTGCTGAGTCGGTGGCCTATTGATTCGTATATTGAATATCATGTCATCCCTTATCTTTTTAATATCCTTCTTATGTGTTTCCTAGATCTGATTATCAACTCTGTGAATCAAAGGTACCTTCACTTGCTTGGACAATTCTGTGACAACTCATGGGAATGGCATCGCTGTCTGAGTTTTGTTAGTGTGAAAGAACTATTCATCAAAAATAATCTGGCCAAAATCCACTATCAGTCCATCAATTAAAGCAATAAAAATCAAGGCTCTAGTGAGTTCTAAGTGGTTATCAGGACTTGTTGGCATCAGTCTCAGCCTTACAACTACCCACCAGAACTTAGCCCTAAAATTTAGGGATGACTTTGATATCTTTTAGCGTGGATTGTGTAGCCATGTAGGATTCTCTCCATCTATTAGTATTTTGGCTAACCTCTACTTTGTTTGCATCCATGTGAATAGTTGGTGCTCCAATTCTACAATTGCCCTCGGTATATGATATTTTTTCCCTAATAATACCCTATTCAATGTTCACTCCAAGATATCTATGTCAACTCCTCGCATATTGACTATATCAAGTATGTTCATGTCTGTAGCTGATGCACCCTTGGGGCAATCTTTCTCAAGAAGTTCCAACTAATTAGTAAAAAACTCATGCACCAGATTTGGTTGATAGGTCCCAAGCGGCCTACTCATCCTTCCCAATTTATTTTCATTGAATCTACACTCAAGCTCTGGGTATTCGTGCAAGTTTTTTTTCATAATCTAGAATTCCTCAAAAATAGCCCTCTTTATGGGTATCCTGTCCATTGGTGCCAACCCTTTGTAGAACCTTCAATTTGCCACCACATACTTTCCCGCTCTTACAGATCTTTGCACCGAACCAAATTTGGACCTTCTTGTTTTGGACTTTTCTCTCAGACAAGGTTAGACTCCAACCCCTTTCTTAATCGAAATTGAGCTGGAGCTGCTGCTGCTACTACTTTCACCCTCCTCTTTAGACTTGGAGGATGAAGAGATGACTTGATGATTTTGCTGGGTGTTGCATGCCGAGGCATCCACATCTTGTGATAGCCCTTTTCTTTCCCCTTGGCCTCTACCTCTACCCCTGGTAGTTGGTAATTTGTTTGCCATGATAGTTTCAAATGAAATGTTTATTCGTTCACAACTTAAACCAGAAGAAAAACAATATTATGCACCAGCGATAGCTAGGGTGACAGTCCATCGATCCTGACTTGTACTCTAAACACCTGACACAAAATGACACTTGACTTTTATGAAGACTCTTTGCTTCTTGTGATTGAAAGAATAAAAATAAACTAGACTTAAATATATGGGAAAGAGAGAAGTGGATAGTCTTCAGGGAAATCAAAAGGATTTATGCATTAAATATCTTGATATTTACTTAACCGCTTTAAATTATCTATATTTAAACCGTTTGGTCTGGGTTAGAATGAAATAAATGGATATTTAAACTGATCCAACCTAACCCGCTGAAGTAGGGTTATGTGCGATGGTCTGTTGCATAATCAATAATTTGTTAATAGAGCCATCGATCCCTTCCAGAGAACCTACCTTGGGGAACATTGGTGATGGTTTAATGGATAGTCCGTCAAGGCTGCGATGGTCCATTGGTCAACCCATCATGATTCTCCCAGCAAACTAGTTTTTGGACTTTGCTATGACGTCTATCACGATGATATATCGAGTTGCCGATGATCTATCTGGTAACCCATCGGTCACCCTTTAACTTTTTTACCCTCTGTTTTCCTGCACTGTCAGACCTGCACTTCTTTACAAACCCTTCAGCTTGTACATACCAACAAAAATAAACCAAAATAACTTGAACTAATGCTATACAACACAACGTGGGTTGCCTCCAACTAGCGCCTATTTTATTGTCGTAGTACGACACAGTTATCTCGATTACTTAGACTTCATTGATATAGATGTTATCAATAAGTTTTATCTAGTCCTTTGGACCGATATACAATTTCACAGGCTGCCCATTAACCTTAAAGAAACTTCCATCTTTGTTTTTAAGTTGCACTACTCAAAAAAGGTAGACTTGGTTAATTTTAAATGCGCCAGACCATTTGTATTTGAGCTTACCAGGAAACAGTTTGAGTCTGGAGTTGAATAGAATCACCAAGTCTCCTTTCTAGAAATCCTACTTTTCAATCCTGCTATCATGGTACTTCTTCATTGTTTACTTGTATAGATCAGCCCGATCATAAGCTCTAAGATGGAACTCATCCTTCTCATTTAGCTCCCCAGTCTCATGTTTGTTGCCTCATTTCAGTTCAGATTAAGACCCTTTAGTGCCCACAACGCTTTATGTTCTTGCCCAATCAGAAAATGGCAAGACTTGCTATAAACCAATTGGTATTGTGACATGCCAATGGGTGTCTTAAAAGCCCTTTGATATGCCCATAATGCATCGTCCAGCTTCTGAGACCAATCCTTCTGTCTATCTTTTACAGTCTTGGCAAGGATAGCTTTGATTTCTGAATTAGAGATCTCCACCTACCCATTAGACTATAGGTGGTATAGAGCAACCACCTTATGCTATTTGACTCCATATTTTACCAAGGAAGCTCTAAATATCTGAATGAAAAAGAGTGATCTTCCACCGCTTATGATGGTGCGTGGTACCCGAAAGCGAGTTAAGATATTTCTTTTTAAAAATGCAACAACCCGCTTTCCTTCATTATCTGCCCGAACCATCACCTTGACCCATCTTTACAGGTAGCCAACATCAATTAGTATGTACTTTATCTCAAATGAGCTTACAAAGGTCCCCATAAAGTCAATGACCTAGACATCGAACAGTTCAACCTCTAACATATTAAACATTTGCATCTCGTGGAACTTTGAGATAGACCCTTACCTATGACATTTGTCCCATATCTTTACGAACTCATAAGCATCCTCGAACAAAGTAGGCCAATAGTAGCCGCTTTGAAACACTTTTCTGGCAGTACGATCACCAGCATGGTGACCTCCAACAAGGGAAGCATGAGTCGCTTCCAGTAAACTCAACATTTCCACTTCAGGAATTCACCATCTAATAATACCGGCCTCACATCACCAAAAAAGATCGACTTATCCCACAAATAGTGTTTCACATCACGGAGAAACTTTTTCCTCTGATAAAAGGAAAGATTCTCTAACATTACTTCACTTACCACATAGTTCGTGAAGTCATCATACTAAGGTATTTTTTTGAGAACTGCAACCAATACTTTCTCATTCTAAAAGGAATCATCAATTTCAAGCCTGTCTTTTACTGCCTGATCACCTTCGAGTCTGGATAGGTGATCAACCTCCTGGTTCTCACATCCCTTGTAATCCTTGAACTCGAAGTTGAATTCCTAAAGTACCAATACCCACCAGATTAACCTTAGTTTAACGTCCTTCTTTTCTATTAGGTACCTCAAGGAAGCGTGGTGAGTGTGTACAACAACATTGGTACCTAGCAAATATGCCAGAAACTTCTTAAAAGCATACACCACTGCTAGAAGTTCCTGTTCCATCACCGTATAATTCTTTTGAGTGCCATTTAGGGCATTTCTTGCATAATATCTCAGATGAAAGAATTTTTCTTTTTTTTATCTGAGAACATCTCCAAGTGCCACTCCACTGGCATCACACATAATCTCAAACGACTTCGTCTAGTAAGGAGAAATAATTATTGGAGCTTTCACTAGCTTCAACTTAAGATATTCAAAGGCCTTTCTGATGTCATCATCAAAATAAAATTTGGATTCCTTCACCAAAAGTTTGCACAGTGGGTTTGCAATCATTGAGAAATCCTTTATGAATCTGCGGTAGAATCCTACATGGAGAAGAAAACTGCGTACCTCTTTGACTGAGATAGGAGGGGTAATTTGTCAATCACTTAAACCTTTGCCTTGTCTACCACAATGCCTTTAACTGAAATTCGATGAACGAGTACAATTCCTTCATTCACCAGGAAGTTGCACTTTACCAGTTAAGGAAAAGGTTAAAATCTTCACACCGTTGTAATGCCCAACTCAGATTTATCAAGCACAGCTCAAAGAAATCACCGATAATGAGAAATCACCCATAAACACCTCTAGGGTGTCTTCAACCATATCAGAAAAGATTGAAGTCATGTACCGCTAAAAAATGGAGTGTGCATTAAATAACCCAAAAGTAATTTATTTGAAAGAAAACATACCATATGGGCATGTGAATGTCATCTTCTCCAGATCTTCAGGAGAAATGGAAATCTAGTTATAACCAAAATATCTATTTAAGAAATAGTACTAAGCCCTTCTAGCCAATCGGTCAAGCATCTGATTCATGAAGGGCATTGGGAAGTGATCTTTCAGTGTCCTCGAATTGAGTTTTTGGTAATTTAGACATACGCTCCACCTAGTAACAGGTCTGAGTGGAATCAACTCATTTTTGTTGTTAGCCATCACTGTCATGCCCCCTTTCTTATGCACGCACTGAACAAGACTCACTCATTTATTGTCCGATATAGGATAAACCACTCCTACATCTAGCCACTTGATATATCTTTATTTACCACCTCTTGCATAGGTGGGCTTAAGCAATGCCAGTGGTCAGTAGTCGGGACATAATCTTTTTCCAACTGGATTTTACGTGTACATACACCAGGAGAGATGCTGATGATGTCTGCAATCGTCCAACCAATATCCCTCTTATATCTCTTAAGAACAAAGATGAGGGCTACAACTTTTGCTCATCCAGATCAGGTACAATAAAAATAAGTAGTGTATTCCCACAGCCCAGTAACATATACGTTAAATGACTGGGTAACTCTTTTAGCTCCAGGAGAGGTTGTTCTTCTATCAAACGCTTAGTAAGTGAATTTGGATGATATTTTAAGTTCAAATCAAACTACTTGGGTACATATGAGTAAGACCCCATGATCGTCAAGGAACACTCTATCTCTTCAAAAACTTCTGTACCATCCTGATAAAAATTCATCAACATGGTAGCTAATTCTCGCCAAAAAATTTCCTTTCAATCAACACTTTTTGCTCCTCCTAACAATTGACATCCATAATAGAAAAAACATTTATTTCCTTCTGCTGCTTTATTGATTGGCACACATCAAATTGCACCTCTTTATTATTCATCCTAAATAAGAGATCATTAGCTCACAAATCAATCAATACACATCTAGTCTGATAAAAGGTCCACCTGAGATTATGGGCTCCTCGAAGTCCACCTCCCAATCTAGAATGAAAAAATCTGCAGAAAATATAAAACTAGCTAGCAACCTTCACTAGCATATCATACAAAATACCAACTGGTCATTTTATCGACCTATCCACTATCACAAGTCGTATGTTAGTGGGTTTAGGGTCTCCCAAACCCAACTTTTTGTAATAAACTAGCGGCATCAGAATGATGCTAGCTCCCAAGTTGCATAGAGCTTTTGTAAAGTCAGGAGGTCTAATAGTGAATGGGACAGTAAATGCTCCCAGATCTATATTTTTCAGCACCAGAGACCTTGTGGAAATAACACCACAATAATAAAGATTATCTATTAGCTCAAAACTAAATGATCTCTTCTTCGGGATGAGATCTTTCATGAACTTTGCATACTTGGGCATTTTATCTAATTCCTCTCCCAATGGAAGATTAATTGTCAACTACTTAATCATAGTCATGGATTTGCTAACCTTTGTGTCGTCAGCTTTCTTCAACCAACGGGTAAATGGAGCGGGTGGTTTTGGAAGAGTGGTAACCATCACTTTATCCTTCTTTTTCTTATTCTTGTCCAACTCATCAACCTGCTGACTGTTGGATGGTGCATCATCAATCATCTTATCCGATTTCCCAGACTCCACCGGCTGATAAATCCTGCTTCTTCAACATCATTTGCTATAATATCAATCACAGTCTTTCCCATATGAGGACTTTCCAATACCTTACCACTTCTAGTAGTGATATCCATGTAAGAGCCATTATTCCATAAATTTTAAATGGTATCACTTGGCAATGTTCCAGTCATTCTCATATTCAATGCTACTAAGAGCTGTCTTATATATTGCTCTAACTTCTTAATAGAGGTAGAGTGTGATTTTACCGACTCATACAAGATACTCGGTCTTTATGATAGTCACCCCAGAGTTGGTAGCTTTAACTTCTTTTAATAATTTCTCCATTATGTCCTCCATAGATATCTTGCTAGAGCTAGTTGTAACATTATCTTTATTTTTGGGTGGTACATCTAGCCAACTACTATGATTCCTACCTTTCTAGTATCCTTGATCCCTATCCTTGTAACTAGTCTTGTTGTAGTAGTTTCAACTTTGATCTCCTTGGCTATTGCCTCAAAAACCCCCTTGGTTATTCAAATAGTTAGCCTCTTCTTTTGAATTCTACCTTTGTCTGTAATAGCTTTCACTTTTTTAGTCATTGTAGATAATAAGTTCTTGGTCAATAAATCAATCTGCTTCTTCAAGAGTGCCATTTCGTGATCATGTTCTTCCTCTTTCCTACATTGTTTTGTAGTCATGCCAATAGACATAGTAGGGATTGCTACTACAGAATCCTTGATATACCATGCTCTACTTTGTTTGGTCATCTGATCAAGCATATCCGAGGCCTCCTAAAAAGTTAGATCCATATATGAACCCCTTGCAGCATTATCAATAGCTGGCTTTGTAATAGAGTTCAATGCCTGATAAAGAGTCTCCATCAGATGAATATTTATCATATTATAGTTCAAACACTGTGCTAGCTTATTTTGTTAACCTCTCTTATGTCTCATGATGAGCTTTGGTTGTGGGCTGCCTAAAGCTGCTGATCACATCCCTCAAATATACCCTCTTAGAAGGTGAAAAGAACCTTTCTAGGAAAGCCTCTTTCAATTACCTCGAGTTAGTTATACAATCGGGCGTTATCTTATTAAGCCATAATGTTGCCTCCTCAGATAGAGATAACGGAAATAAATGCATGTGGATGGCATTCTGTCCCACTCTTGGGTTATCAAAGGAATTACAAATAGTGAAAAAGTTCACTAAATACATATTGGGATCAACTCCTGGGAATCCACCAAACAACCTCTTCAAATTAAGGAGCTGAATCATTGTACTAGTAATATTGTACTTTGCTCCTAGTGCTAAAGGTAGAGGGATAATAGCTCTAGTTGAACCAGCTACATCCATTACATCTTCATTATCATTAAGATCAAATTGAATAGCTTGGAGATCACGTCTTGCTCAGAAAGGACAATTTGTTTTTACATTTTTGTTTAGTGGTGCAGCTACATTCTCAGCACGCCTTCGATTAACACGGCCTAACAAGTCATCATCTCCTAAATCATCATCATCAGCATTAGGATGACATTCCTACTGACCATCATTGTGTTGATTTAGTTGATTACTAGCTAATGCGGCTAGTCTTTCAGCATCTTAGGGTTTTGCCATTCTGCCAATTAGTTGCGGTTCCAGATGTATTGGTAATTATGGTTTACCCAATCTCTGTGTACTTGTCAAATAAAACTATTCCCCTATCTAAAAAAAAACAACAAATAAAATTAAAATTTGGAAAACTTGACCAAAGGTCAATCAACATACACAAACTTAATTGACAACTGTATTCCTCGGCAACGGTTCCAAAATTTAATATGTCCAAGTTACACCTATCTTATGAGAGCGTAAGCGGTCGCTATCAAATATAGAACCCAATTGGTTTGGGTGTCGAATCCCACAGGGAATACCGTGTTCACGAAGTATTGTGAATATTAAAAGACTGTTGATTTAAGGTTCCTGAGTAGAAGAGAGTTTGAATGTGTTACAAGTGTTCTTTTGTATTTGTCTCACACCAAATTCCGGCTACTGAGATGTAATGGTGATGTAATTTCACTGAGAATGAATTAACTAGAGTTATGCACACTAAGATGTTCAAACAATTAGGGTTGTGAGTTTGTGTTCAAATTCTAACTTATATATTTAATTGCAAGAATTATTGAATTCTAAGGATTACCCACGTGTTTCTCAACCTAATTAGTATTTCATAATTTACTTCTCTCAAACTTAAAGGATTCATGCATTATTCAATAACACTCTCATAAGGTTTGATCCTGTTAAGGCATCAACCCGTTAACCCCAAAAGGTCAAGCTATGGAGTTTATGTGAATTACTTTTTTTCCCAATATCCACTTTCTTCTCAAACAAATGGAGTTCATGGGCTCACTTCTCAAGTTTGCAACCAAGAGATGTCATTATAATAAAGAAAGAATTATGTAATATCGATAGATGTTAGAAATCAGACCAATTCACAACCTCAAAATAGTTCTCTACATCAACTATCCTAAAACTCAAGTTATGGAAGTTCATCTACTCATCTCCATATAAGAAATCAAAGATATATTGATGTTCATAAATGGCTTCAAGAGGGAATTTACAAAATTCACATTATTGTTCTTCTTTATCTTCAATGGAAAACATAAAAACTAATAATCGGATCTCAATCTCTATATTCAAATCTTAATTAAAAGTGTTACATAACTCTAAATAGAGGAAAAAGTATGAAACTAATGATAAAGGACACAGACTAAACCCTAATACTTTGTATTTATATGATTCTAGAACTGGGGTTTTAAAATTTAAACTCAGATTTTTCACTTTATGGTCCACGGGTCATGTAATGGTTTGTCGCCTGCACCATCACTGGGTCTCCGGTGACTCCATTCTCTACTTTTGGGTGATGTGTAGTGTGGCGTCCCATCACAAGGTCGATGGTCCATCGCCTCAATTATCACAGGGCTTCCAATGATTATGTCTTTTGTATCTTGGTGATAGTTTAGACCGATAGTTTTTCATAGAGCCAATGTATAGTTTAGACCGATAGTTTTTCATAGAGCCAATGGTCTATCACCTGGACCATAGCTGGATGTTTAGATTTAATGACTTCTATGTTTGGTCGAAAGTTTAGGCTGACAGATCATCCCAAGGTCGACGGTCTATTGCCTAAGTCGTCGCTGCTCATTTTTCCTCTGTTTTTCTTAGAGTGTCAAAGTTATCTTTCACACTCAGTTCTTATCCTGAAAGCACTAAAATACCATGTTAAATACAACATTGGTTGCATGAAAACACACAATTATCCTAAGAAAAAGGCCTAAAATATTTTGTCAAAAGTCGGAACATGAATGATCTATCTGGTAAGTGACCTATGAGTTCCAGAAATTCATAAATAACTTGGGGAATCTATTGAAAAGCTCTAATAGCTTAAATAATTATAAATATAAAAAAATAACCTAAAGGGACATTACATCTTTACCAGAGAGGTTGAGATTAGGAAAAGAAGATCACAATAGTAATTCAAGGCTACCAACCCTTATCTAAATAATTTAACACACAAAATAAGATAGTAAAACTGGTATCATCGACAAGGGATAGTAAGGAAACCTTTTATGACTCACAAGGTGAACAATGAAATTTACCAAAGGTGTCCCCAAGATGGTTGGTGATATTTGTCTTGTTAAAATCTGTATACAAAGCATTGGCTTAATTTGATGAATCACGATAAGTCTAAGGAGTTAGAAAGTAGGGGTAACATAATCCTAGTATTCATCTTAGATTTATTTAAAAAAGTAAACAAAATTTGATACTCTTTAAATTGTTCTAACTAATTTTACCCACTTACTTTTCTGCATTTTTGACTACTTTAGTAAATTCATGAGAGATATGTGACCTATTCCCTATAGGTTCAAGCCTAATCTCAGTTGGGTTACTATATTTGACAACGATCATATTATAATTCTTTGAAGGTATAACTTGTGCGAAGGAGTCACACTATGTCTAATGAAACCCATACTAAATAAATCTTGTAACAACTCTTTCAATTCCTTCAAATCAGTCGGGGATATATCAGTATGAGAAATAGAAGTTAGCTTAGTTTTTGGCTAAACATCAATAGAGAAATCAATACCACAATCTAGAGGCTTACTAGATAAATATATAGGAAAGTAATCCTAAAACTACCTAACAACTCGGAAAAAAGCCAAATGTATCATGACCCGAGTCTACCTCCTAGTCGCAACAACAGTGCTTACGATCACAAGTGAGTAAAACTTAAACCTATGACCAGGTATCTTCTGTAAGCACTAAATAAATACAAACATATCACTAGTGCAAAAGAGAAACTGAGAAAGAATTATTAATCTGAAAAATGAAATACTAAATCAAACATAAGTCTGATAAACCCAAAAAAAACTAAAAAGTGATTGATTGACTGTCTAACTAATTGTTTGAATGTTCGAAAGCCTCTAAACTTACTAAGGAGTAGATGGGATAGACCCCCAACTAACTCCGACTGACTGAATGAAATAAAGTAGTAAAATAACTGAATAAGCATAAAATATCCTCGATGGAAGAGGACTTACCACTACGGCTTCTAGATTATGCTAAGTTGTCTAACGTGGTCGAGAAACTATGAATCTAAACCTATAATATAAGACATCATAGCTTAAAGAAGTTTATATGGTCAGTACTTTGAATGTATTGGTATATGAGATGAGGTTAGGATAATATACATGGGTTACTGTGCATATGAAATAAGGACTAGCTGAATAGCATGAGAAAACCAAACATGAATGTAAAAAAACTGTAACATCTGGAAATGCAAGGCCACACATAAATATGTAATCTAAAATATATCTAAAATCTAAAAAACTGTGAATTGTATAACTGAATAACTAAAATTATGTACCCTTAGTCGAATAAACCTAAACTAAAACTATACTTAATACTGTACTAAGTCTATGGGAGGTATCATCTAATTAGCATGCCATAATTCGAACTAATCAGGGTCCAACCTATAACCCCTGTTGGAAAGTTGTTAGTACCATGCCACGATTACTAACACTGACTATATGGATCCACTAAAATGGTATCCTGAGGGACTAAGGATTCTACCTTCACTGATAGGTGATCTAAGAGACATGTATCACCCTCAACTGGTACATAAACACTTAGTCAAATCTCAACTTTCATGTAGACATCTCTAACCTATGCTGGCTTTATTGTTCTATAACTCAAGGATTTCTACTAAGGGTCACATACTCTATTATCAGGTACGGCCTCATCCCTGAGTTTGCTCGATTCTAAATCCTAGTTCCAACTAAACTGATGCTGATACTAGAATAGATTGAACTAGACTGAACATTATTACATAACAAATTGTGCTTATCATAAATATTAACATGTAAGTATACTGATAAGAGTCATAGATTAACTATCAAAGTACTTGAAAAACTAAATTCATGTAAAACACATAGGTATTAGGTGTTCATAACCCACCATCACTGAATGGAATTAATAATAATGCCATATAAAAGCTTTAAAACCATAGTATGGTATCATTATTTAAAACCCAACACTTACGCAATTCATCAAACACATGGGAGTTAAGAACTAAAGCATAGGGATGCGTAAAGCATGCAAGAATAACATGATTACAAGAATAGAATCATAACTTAAAGATTCAATGTGAAGATTACAACATTCAAAACATGTAATGGATTATACCATTTGAAAAACACTTATAAACATAACTTTTAATTGAAGTGATAAGAATTCATGGAGATATTTCAACTTAAACCTAAAAACATATAATTTAAAACCAAAAAGGGATTCTTGGACTCCATGGGTGAAACGAACCTATGGATGAACATCACACATACCTCACTAGATGATTTTGTTAAGATTCTTGGGATTTTTTTAGGTTTGAAGTTTAAATTCCTTGATTCCTTGAGAATGAGTTAGGGTTTACATTTGAGGTGAAAGATGGTTTGCTTTTGATATTTTATGAATAAAGGGGAAAATAATGCTCATTTGGGACCTAAATTTCATGTTATGGATAGGTTTGGGTGGGGGAATTGAAACATCCTGGGTTTTGACCCTTAGAAAATTTTCTGGAAATCCATTCTCCAGACCCAATACAACTCATGGGTACAAGTCGTATGTTGGGGTACTAGTGGTATGGTCCTATTATATGCTAATCAATGTTAGTTGGTGGGATGGTTTTGTTCAATGGAACAGGCACGAGTTAAAGATGTGAGTTGTAAGGGTTTGGTATGATTCGTATCAGGGAATCGTATGGTAGGTAGTATTTGATCCTCCTGGAATTTAATTCTACAAGGAATATGAGTTATGGGTACAGATCGTATAGGAGGGTACGAATTGTATAGGTCAGTCGTATCACTATGTCGAGTTTTAAGAGATTTAAGTGAGGGGTATTATGGACATTTTCCTACTTACGCTAATTAGGACCAAAAACTTCTAATACACTTAGGAGGTTATTTATCCTATTATTCTATTCATTAACACTTAGAAAATATTCCCAAAAATCTCATAATTCACTCAAGAGGTTTTTGGGTGAGAAGGCTAATGTTTTATCTGACAGATTGCTTTGGGGCTTGTCTTAGTAATTTCTTTCCACCAATTCTCTAGAATAAGGGATAATTCTCTTACCTTATTTTAATTTCAACTAAATGAATAGTTTATTTGATTGATTTCATCGCTTTACTATTTCATGATTACTATTTTCAATTATTATTTGGGGATCTTGATATTGAGCGCTTCATTATGGCTTTCTATGGTTTTAATAATGCTTTTTATGCATTAATGGTGGATTTGGACAATTGGATTGCATGGGAATGGTTTAATGGTGTTTGGAATTTGTTTTAGTTATATTATGCCTCCAAGGTGTTTGATAAAATGCTTATAAAGTTATGTTCATTGAATTGACTACATTTAATGGAACTCTTGGTTATTTTAAACATTATAAAGGATTTATACATGGTTTAAATGTTTCAAAATGGGTAAAGTATAAATGGTTATGCTTGTTGAGAACGTGGAAGTCTCCCAAGTAGATTTAATATGGTATATGGAAGGGCACCTAAGGTTCCCTTAACCTAAATATTTTGGCTATGGATATTACTTCCATGTATGGGGAGGTATAATGGTACAACTAATATTGGCCTTGGTTAATATATGGTAAATGGATTTCATATACGTAGTTTTATTTGGGCATTAATGGCGGAGTGTGTTGATAAACCATCAAAAGTTACAATCATAGGGAGAACAAAACCAAAAACATATATTTGCTGATATGAGGGGTCTTGAGGACCATGTTGATGTTGGGCGTATTTATACGTCTAAGCACCATAACTTATCAATGTTTTAGCTAAGTTTTGAGGATACAATACTTAATTCTTGCTCTTTTAGTCTATTTTTAGTTAAGGGAGCTGACCTATGTGATTATCTTACTTTTCAAGTACTAATGCGAAATATTATGGTACTTTGGGGACCTGTGGATAGCAGAGGAAACATCACATAAAATGAAAGCAACTTTTAGACTGATGTGATATATGGGAACTTTCTCCCAGGACAATTTGCCATTTATAATAAGTTGACGACTTAGAAGGAAATTATGAGAGAGAAGGCCATTAAAAGACTTGTTGCTGAATTTTTATTCATTATGCTATTTTGGGGCTTTTGAACGCAAGAAAGGGCGGCTTAGTGTGAAGAGAGAGAGAAAAACATTTCCCCTTGATTTCACTATTTTTCAGACACCAAAATCGACTTCCAGTTTTTCGTATGATGAATATTCTTATGGTGATTTTCGTTTTATTCATTAGTAGCTAAGTTTAATTGTTTGGGTTATGGAAACCTTGTAGTATACTATTTATATCTATGTGTTTCAAATTCATTATGTGTAGATGCACTTATATTATACTCTCTTTGTTATGATTGAATTCTCATGGTTGCAAACATAGGGAATGTGCCATTAAAACATAACTTCTTCAAGAGAAAAGTTTATGTTGTCAAAATAGAGTAGTGACAAGGGAATAGGGTTTCTAACCCCTATTTTATCCGTTAATGCCTTCATAGGATTAACAACTTAGAGATTTCACATAAGTATAAATAAGACTTTTGATTTGAGAGAACGAGAATTGATTAATCCTTGTTGGTTGAGAAACACTTGGATTATGAATTCAAATGTGTTTCTCTGTAAGTGCATGCATATATTAGTTCTAAATACCCATGGTTAGAAAATATTGAAAACTACAAGGTGGAAATAACCCTAACTTGTCTTTCTTTGTAATCAAATACTTTTACACATATCATCTTACTATTACACTGATAGTATTACTGCATACTCAAACCAAAACCCCCTTTACTTTGGAACCTTCGATCAATAGTCTAATAATAATTGCAACACTTACTGATCATAGTATTCCCTGTGGGATTCGACACCTAACCCAGTTGTGTTCTATATTTGAAAGCGACTGCTTGTACTTTTTACTGAGAGTTGTAATTTGGGCAAATCAAATTTTTACGCCGTTGCCGGGGAATAGGTATTCAACTAAGGTTGTGTGTGTTAATCGACCTTTTGGTCAAAGATTCCCAAACTTTTAATTTTTGTTTGTTGTTTTAGTTTTGTTCAGGTTGAGTGGATTGCATGACAAATACATAGATATCGGATCAACCATTATTACCAATAAATCCTAAACCACATCTTATTAGCAGAATAGATGTACAACGAGACCCGAAAAGGATAGTTGCTCAATAAGAGCAGGATAGATTAGCTGCTTTGGCACCTGCGCAAGTAAATCAGCAGAATGCTGATTACCCAGGTCTGGTACCCAATCTAGATTATGAAGACCTGGGTGATGATGAGCTATTAAATCCAAGGCGTTCAGAGAATTTGCCTTCACCTGTGAACAGGAATGTCAATAGAGATTGCCATGCTAGAATGAGACCAAAAATTAGAGTTGTGCAGTTTGCTTTTGATGATGATGATGATGACTTGAATGGGGATGGTGCCACGGGGGTTATTATTCCTCTGCCTTTAGAACTCGGAGCCAAGTTTAATATTACTAGCAC
Source organism: Capsicum annuum (assembly GCF_002878395.1). Taxonomy (NCBI): domain Eukaryota; kingdom Viridiplantae; phylum Streptophyta; class Magnoliopsida; order Solanales; family Solanaceae; genus Capsicum; species Capsicum annuum. Next base: position 108,594,768 of record NC_061121.1, on the reverse strand, counting down.
TATGATACAGCTATTTCAACTCAAAGGGCTATTTGGTGGACTTGCAGGTGACGATCCAAATATGCATCTAATTAATTTTTCACTCAACATACAAATCGTTGACAATCTAGGGGTTGGATAGAATGAGATCTGGCTGGGCTTATTTCTATTGTCCTTATCTGGACAGGCAACTCTATGGTTAATTGGGATAACTCCCAACTCTATTACCAATTAGAGAAAACTAAAAGATTTTTTTCGTAGTCCAAGATGGCACAATTGAGAGATGAGAGAAGAAATTTTAGATAGCTTCCAACTGAATCTCTCCACGATACTTGGGATAGGTTAAATAAGAAGCTTATGTGGTTCCTAAATCATCAGATGACTAATGTCCACTTGATTGAGATATTATATAGGGCCTTGAACTCGGTGACTAAGCCATTGGTAGATAATGATGTGGGTGGGTCATTCATGGACCTTAATTCTCTTGAGGCATCTGACATGCTGGATCGTATGACAAAGCAGAGTACAGCTTGGCATACCAAGGACTCTAAGGTATCCAGCTCTACTGTATCTATTGGAATTACGACAGAATAGAGGTGAAGAAAAAAGGAAAGTGACTAGGACATGGCTCACATGAAAACATCGATGGACCTTCTTACTAAGCATTTATTATCAGGGAAGATAGAAAAGGTCAAAGTTGTTGTATCACAGGGAAGAGCTGACTCCAATTCTAAGACGGAAGCAAATTACTTGAATAATTAGGGGGTTTTCGAGGCAGTGTCCAAGAAAACTAAAGTCAGAACTACTATGAAAAATCTTAATACAAGGACCGAGACCAAGGGAATTAGAAGAATAAGAATGACAGGAGCGGTTTGTATCTCCCTCTTAGAAATTGTGAAGCTGCTACATCTAGCGCTAGGAAGATGTCCATGGAGAATATGATGGGAAAGCTATTAAAATGAGTGGAGGCAACCAGCACGGGATTAGCTAAGGTAAAGAATGATTTATCCTCAATTAATCAATTGTTTGGCTCGCATTCCACTTCAATAAAATAGTTGGAATAGCAAATGAGTCAACTATTGGCTGTATTCAATCAAAGGAAAGGTAGAACTTTTCCAAGTGACATAATCTAAGAAAAGATGGATCATGTTTGGCCATTACTACCAGGAGTGGCAAGGTGATGGAAAATCTATCTAAGGGTAAGTCTGTGTTTGATATTATGGAGGAGAATATTGTTGAAGTGGATTATGATGATTCTATAGAAGTTGAAAATCAGGATGAGGTCATTTATGATACAACACCTAGTTGTCAGTAGTCTATAAAGATTGATAATGGGAAGCACAATGAAAAGGAAGTGGTGGAGAAAAATTTTCCAAAACCACCACCCCTTTTCTTCAGAGACTGAAGAAGAAGGCCAATGATACTAAGTTCATTAAATTCATGACCATGCTAAAGCAGCTGACTATAAATGTGTATTTGGTGGAGGCACTAAAGCAAATGCCAGGGTATGCCAAATTCATGAAGGACCTTTTGACAAAGAAAAGCGCAGCAAGCTATGAACTGGCAGATAATTTCCATTAATGCAGTCCTTAGTATAGAAGAAGACAGATCCGAGTGCGTTTACTATTCCTTGCACGGTTCGATCTTTAGATTTTTCTAAGTCTTTGTGAGATTTGAGGGATAAAATTTATTTGATGCCTCTAGCTATTTATAAATAGTTGGGCTTGGGAGATCCTACACCCACCAATATGCGGCTTGTAATAGCAGATAGGTCGTTAAAACGGCCAGTTAGGATTCTATATGATGTATTAGTAAAAGTGGCTACCTTTATTTTTCCTTCAGATTTTGTAATTTTGGATTGCGAGATGGATTTGGAGGTGACCAAAATCTTTGGTTGACCTTTCCTCACAACCATAAGTATGCTTATTCATTTGCGAGCAAATGAGCTTTTATTTCAGATGAATAACGAAGTGGTACATTTTGATATATAAAAATCAATGAAGCAACCCAAGGATATGAATGTGTTCTCTATAGTTGATGTTTATTGTGAGGATGAACAAGAATTAACTTTGGGGGAGCAGGTTGTTGTTGAGCCATTGGCTGCTATGCCTATGAACTTTGATCGTGAGGATATTGATGAGTACGAAGAAACTATTTTTTCTATGATAGGAATTGGGTCGTATTCTTATGCCCCTAAGAAGATGGATCTTGACCTAAACTATCAACCTTCGCCACCAGTGAAGCCATCCATTGAAGAGCCACTGGTGTTAGACTTGAAAGAGCTACCCAGTCATTTGCGATATGTGTTCCTGGGTAGTGGAAATACATTGCAGATTGTTATTGCTACTGATTTAGGTGAACAATAGGTATAGGCTCTCATCTTTGATCATAAGAGACACAAGAGAGCTATTGGTTAGACTATTACAAATATCATTGGTATCCCTCCTAGCATATGTATGCACAAGATTCAGGTTGAGAAAGATTGTGTACCAACTATTAAGCATCAACATCATCTGAATCCACCTATGCAAGAGGTGGTGAATAAATAAATCATTAAGTAGCTAGATGCAGGGGTGGTGTACCCAATCTCAGATAGTAAATAAGTGAGTCCTATACAATGTATGCCCAAGAAAGAGGGCATGACAGTCGTGGCGAATGATAATAATGAGCTAATTCCGCTCACGCCTGTCACAGGGTGGATGGTGTGTATGGATTACCGGAAGCTAAACTCATGGATGCTAAAGAACAATTTCCCAATGCCATTCAAAGATCAAATGCTTGATCAATTGACAGGAAAGGGATGGTATTATTTCTTGGATGGTTATTTCGGATATAACCAGATTTGCATTGCTCTTGAAGATCAGGAGAAGACCACTTTTACATGCCCATATGGTACTTTTCCATTCAAACGGATGCTATTTGGGCTATGTAATGCACCTGCCACTTTTCAACGGTGCATTATATCCATTTTCTCAGATATGTTTGAACACACCTTGGAGGTATTTTTTGATGACTTTTCGATTGTAGGTGAGTCATTTGAGTCATGCTTGGTGAATTTGAGTATGGATTTGCAGTGATATGTGGAGTTAAATCTTGTGCTAAATAGGGAGAAGTGCCATTTTATGGTTAAGGAAGACATTGTTCTCAAGCATAAAATTTTTGAAAAAGGAATTGAAATTGATCGATCTAAGATTGAAGTTATCAAGAGACTACCACCCCCAATTTTTGTGAAGAGGTTCGTAGTTTTCTAGGTGATGCAGGTTTTTATCAGAGGTTTATTAAAGACTTCTCTAAGATTGCAAACCCGTTAATCAAACTTTTAGAGAAGGAGGTGAAGTTTTACTTTGGTGAAGTTTGCTTGAAGGCGTTTGAATACCTCATAGGGAAGCTAGTTAAAGCCCCTATTATTGTATTACCTGATTGCTCTCTACAATTTGAAATTATGTGTGATGCAAGCGGTGTAGCTTTGGGTGGTGTTCTTGGTTAGAAAAGAGAAAATCTCTTTCATCCAATCTACTATGCGAGCAAGGCCATGAATAGAGCACAAAAGAACTATACCGATACTGAAGAGGAGCTTCTCGCGGTTGTTTATGCTTTTGAGAAGTTCCATGCATACTTATTGGGAACCAAGGTAGTGGTTCATACAGATCATGGGGCTCTAAGATATCTAATGGCAAAAAAGGATTCCAAGCCAAGGCTAATCAGGTAGGTTGTACTATATCAAGAATTCGATTTCAAGGTAAAGTATAGAAAAGATTATGAAAACCAAGTAGTTGATCATCTATCCAGACTTGAGAGTAAGCACACAGTGTAGAACGACCTAGAGATTGATGATGCATTCCTCGATGAAGAGATTCTAGAAACTGTGGTGGAAAAATTACCGTAGTTTGCATATTTTTCTAACTACTTGGTAAGCAAAGTGATTCCTGAGAATCTCTTCTTTCATCAAAGGAAAAAGTTCATGCATGATGTGAAGTATTACTTCTGGGATGAGCCGTATCTTTTCTGACGATGTGCTGACGGTATTATTAGATGGTGCATCCCAGAAGTAGATGTGTCTTGCATACTAAAAGAAAGCCAAGCTTCCTCAGTTGGAGGTCACCATGCATGTGATCGGAAGCCAAGAAAGTACTGCAAAGTGGCTACCATTGGCCGTCATTATTCAAGGATGCCTACAATTTCGTAAGAAGATATGATCAGTGCCAGTGGCAAGGTTCTATCTCAAAGCACCATGAGATGCCCATGTCCAAAATGCTTGATATAGATTTATTGGATGTCCGGGGTATTTACTTCATGGGCCCGTTTGTAAGCTTATTTGGGATGAAATATATCTAAGCTACTATGGATTACGTATCAAAATGGGTTGAAGTAGTCACTCTAGCTGATAATGAAGGTAAGAGTGTTTTGGAATTCTTAAAGAGAAATATCTTCTATCATTTTGGGGTACCCCATACCATCATAAGTGATGGAGGATCATATTTGTGCAACAATCTATTCATAGCCGTATTGCCAAAGTATGGGGTTAAGCAACATAAGGTAGCTACACCGTACCACCCATAAACTATTGGGCAGGTGGAGCTCTCAAACTAGGAAATCAAGCTAATCCTTCATAAGACTATGGATACCAATAGGAAAGATTGGTCCAGGAAGCTGGATGATGCCTTATGGGCATATAGGACCGCATTCAAGACACCAATTGGCATGTCACCATACCAACTAGTTTATGGAAAGTCCTGTCACTTGCTAATTGAGCTAGTACATAAAATAATGTGGTCACTAAAGCAGCTTAACCTGAACTGGGATGATGCAATAAATATGAGATTGGGACAGCTAAATGAGATGGATGAATTTTGTCTCTATGCATATGAAAGAGCAGATCTTTACAAGGAAAGGATGACAAAGTACCATGATCAGAGGATTATCCAACAGAACTTTCAAAAAGGCAATTTAGTACTCCTTTTTAACTCCAGACTAAAGCTGTTTCCAGGTAAGTTGAAGTATAAATGGTCTGGTCCATTCAGAATTAGCAAAGTCTACTCATCTAGAGTAGTAAAGTTAGAAATGATAATGGTAGTGTCTTTATGGTGAATGGACAAAGAGTGAAGCTATATATTGGTCCAACCAACTTGATAAAATGTATAGCCACCATATATTTCAATGAAGTCTGTGTAATCGAGATAACTATGTCATGACACGATAATAAATCAAGCACTACATAGGAGGAAATCCATGGTTTTACTAGGATTTTATTTTTGGTAAATGAAAATTCAACAAGAAGGGTTGAGCCATGAACAAAACTAAGGTGGTTGGTGAGAGGCAACTCATCCCTCTAATCATCTTGTTTATTTGTTCTAAATAAGTGTAAGTACTGTAGACATTAAGGAGACAATTGGTTTTAAACTTGATGAGAAAATCAACTACATCAAAGTGTAGCATTCGATTTCACTTGGAAATTAGGAAAGAAGGAATGTAGCAACTGGCATGGGTTCATTGCGACTTCAATGCATTACATAAGTGCATATAGGCACCATCTATACTATTGCCTATGCTCACAGCCTTACTTAGGCCATAAGTTAGGCACCGCCTATGTCAACATAAATGATAGCTTAGGCGCCGCCTATACCAGTGCCTATGCTCAGTGCCTCACTTAGGCAATAAGTTAGGCGCCGCCTATGTCAACATAGACGATAGCTTAGGTGCCACCTATGTAAACATAGGTGATAGGTAAGGCGCCGCCTATACCATTGCCTATGCTCACTACCTCACTTAGGTGATACGTTAGGCGCCGCCTACTATTTCTTAGGCGATTTTATGGGCGTCGCCTATAAATGTATGTTTTGCCTAATAATCCATTTTTTAATGGATCAAATCGACCCATGTCTCTCACCTTTTAAACACATTCTCTACTCTTAAATCCCACTCCATTTTTTTCTTTGACCTAAGCACCGCACAAACATCTTTTAGGTCTCCAAGCACTTCTCTTTTCTCATCTAATCTTGCAGGCTCACCTTTATAGTTCATCAGGAATTTATCATCAAGTAAGTTGTTCTTTCATGTTCCTTAGTTGTTTCATTGCTAGGATCATAATGGTTAATTGGATTTTGAAATAGTTCTTGGTGATAAGATTATGGTTATTTTTCTATGATTTGGGAAAATACATCTCATTGAGTGAAAGGATTCTCGTGGAAAATCTTGAGTGCACTCTGAAATGTATTGATTGGTATTCACTATAATTTTTTTTATTATGAGGTTGAACTACTGAAGTTTAACACATGATTTTGGGAGTTGTAAGCTTGAGTATGTGAGTGACTCGTTCATCAATGTATTGAGCATGGTTAACCAAAAGTATAAGAATGTGAAGTTGTTTCTATACTATGGTATGATGAGATTGCTATGTGGTTGTCTTGTTCAAAGATTGTATTGCTAAAATGAAATTTGAAATGATTGTCAAAATTACAGGACCATTATGAGCTGCTTTTGTTTATCAAATCGATTAATTGTTATGTAAAGTGAGGGGTTGAAAGTATTACAGAACTAATAATGTTGTTGCCACATACCATCTAAATGTATGTTGATGAAGTATGAGTACTCGACAACACTCACTTAATTAGTTTGAGCAAACAAATTAAGTGTGGGGTGGTGCCATCACTATTTTCTTCTTTGACTATAGTAAATTTTACGAAATAAGACTAACATGACCCTATTATGATCTCAGGTACCATGGCTCCAAAAGGACAACAGGGAAAGGAGAAAGTATCCACATCACAAACTGGTCAAAAAAGGGCAAGAAAGGACCAGTCGGATTTATCCTCTCTTCATGTTCCTCGATGCACTTTGGGGATCAAATGGGTTCTAGAGAAGGAAGGGTAGGAATGTTACAGAGACAATAAAGTGAACAAATATGTACATATGAAAGTGATGCAGAAAACAAGTTTAGCAAAGAAACGCCCTCGCATTCTGGCAAAGATTATGGCACTAAAGGTTGACTACATCTTCCGAGACATGGGCGAGTGTAATCTTGATTTGACTCATGAGTTTTATGGCAACCGGTCCCCAAGGACTATGAGAAATAAAGTAAAGATTCGAGGGCAGGTCTTCTAATTGAATGCTGATTTCTTTAACTCTTTCCTGGGTAATCCAAGTGTGGATCACTCACCACTCAAGGAGCTCTACAGCAAACCTCCCTACAGAGTCATCAGACATAAATTATGTGGATCAAGGTCCATGACCTGGTGGACTCATCATAAGGATAATGATCATCATAATACTTACTCATATGCTTGTTTGAATAGATAAGCTCACATATGGTTAAGAATAGTCAATTCCTACTTGATTCCTAGGACACAATACACTAAGGTCACATGTGATCAAGTCTGCTTGGTATATGCTCTAATGATGAATATTCCCATCAACATTTGTGCAGTTAAACATGCATTGCTGCACAAAGCAAGGGTGCACAACAAGTCCCACTTCAATTTTGGCAACTTATTAACTGCAATTTTAAGGAAAGAGTATATTGAGAAGGAGCTAGTAGACCATAAGTTTCCACAAAATCCAAAGAATGTGCATCTCAGGAAAATCAAAGATCCAGAAACTAGTCAAGGTGTCAACCTTACCACTGCTGAAAGACATGCTCGAGATGAGAGTTTTTTCTCCATATGTATGGCATGACTAGGTTCACTATGAAGAATAGGGGTGGTGTGCCTACGGATACAGAGCTTCAGTAGCTTGACTATGACTACCCGCTTAATGATCATGCTCAGGGCATGTGTGGAGTGGGGGTAAATTTTGAAGAACCTCTAGATGATGATGTGCCGACAGACGATGATCACCGACTGCAAGACTCTGATATGGAGGACAACTCTGGTGATGAAATCTCTGATGATAATTCTGACACCAGAGGTATGACCCTTGATGTAATGGAAGAGTCAGACTAACCAGGTTTTTGCTTATTTATTTACACTGAGTGCAGTGTGTTCCTTCTTAGTGTGGGGTGAGAGTACAAGTATGCCTTGATTACCTTGTCTGCTATATTGCCTACTACTTGCATGCATTATTTGTTAGCTACAGTTGTTTTAGTCGTAGTTAGTTAGTCGTGATTAGTAACGTTTCTCAACGATGGATGGATAATGACCTTCTTAAGAGAGAATTAGTCAGATTATTGCATGAAATTATTCTTATAGACAGCATGGCATTATAACATGAGTTTGTGCTAAATCACTACTATTGAAACATTTAGGCTCTAAGTTATGACTCGTGCTGTGATACTTAGTTGTGGTTTAATTCATTTATCTGTTAGGTCAAGAATCTATAGTTCTCCTAATTAAGTTGATAATGTGCCATATGTGTGTAAGGTTATTATATATTCTTTGTTGCGACTGATGCTAGAACTTGCCTAGTGTGTGTGTGAAGCCAAATAAAGATTGTGAGTTTAGGAGATAATTTAGGCATTTCTTTGACAGCCCTTTTTTTATCTTCTTTTTACCTACCTTTGTACATTGTCCTAGTTGAACACCCATTGAGCCTTTATCTATTTTCTTTTGCAACCTCATATGTATCCTAATTAATTTTTTTAAAGATCATAATTTGATCCAGAAGCTCCTGAGTGCTTTAAATTGTAGAATCAAGTTAAGTTAAGAGTTTGGCAGTATAAGAGAAAAAAAGGTGAAAGTGATGCCCCTAAGTTTAGTTATTGGTACATGAAAATATTGTGATTGGGAGTGGCAAGGTGCTACACTAAAAGTGATGAATTTGCAGCCTAACATGTTACAATGAACCTATTTTGGCCTTGGTCCTTTCTTGGATATTGTGGACCTCGACTAAGGAAAATAGCCTAAGATGAGGGTGGCTATCATCGGGATGCGTAAAAGAAATTGATGCAAAATAAAAAGAGCTATATACTCCCACCATAGTGTTTTTGATTGAGTAATAAAATGGGGTAAAAATAAAAGAGGTTGGTAGATGAAAGAATGGTAGATTGGTTGTTAAAAGTTGGTCTAAATGGCATAATGTAGTGTATTAAAGCGCTTGGGGAACATAGTCACTATTTATGGCCAAAATAGTCCTACCCATTCCTTTAGCCTACATTACAACCCGTAAAAGACCTATTTGATCCAAACCTTAGCATTCTTATATTAGTGGAGCATTACACTAAGGGAAAGTATATGGTCATCAGTTGTAATCTTAGAATTTTTTGCGAGAGTGAGAGAAAGCAAGTTGATTCTTCTACCCATATTTTTGAAGAATGCAAAACTATGAGTGATTATGGGTAACTTTCTTGTGTGAGCGCATATGGTTGATGATTTTTGGGTAGTTTTATATGATTTCTTATCTTAACTTGTGTAGATGAATTAACCAAACTAATGAGTTTATGTTGGCGGGTGAGTTGTTTCTAGTAATGATCCAAAAATATACTCTTTGTTAATATTTGTTGTGTATGTCTTGTTGAGCATTTTGTGTTTCCCTTGTGAATTTTAGTTAGGTATTTGCATGGATGTATGATTTTGTTAGAGGAAAAACAAAGCTTTAAGTGTGGGGTGGTGATGTTGGGCATATTTATATGTCTAAGCACCATAACTTACTGATGTTTTAGCTAAGTTTTGAGGATAAAATACATAATTCTTGTACTTTGAGTCTATTTTTAGTTAAGGGAGATGACCTATATGATTAGTAAGCTTTTTAGGTACTAATGAGGAAGATTACGGCACTTAGGGGACCTGTGGATAACAGAGGAAACTTCACATAAAAGGAAAGTATCTTTTGGACTTAATATGATATATGGGAACTTTCTCCCCGGCCACTTTTCCATTTATAATAAGTTGAGGACTTAGAAGGAAATTATGAGAGAGAAGGCTATTAAAAGACTTATTGCTGATTTTTTAATTCATTATGCTATTTTTGGGTTTTTGAACGCAAGAAAGAGAGGCTTAGTGTGAAGAGAGAGAAAAATGTTTCTCTTTGATTTCACTATTTTTCGGATACCAAAATCGACTTTCAATTTTGGTAAGATGAATATTTTTATGGTGATTTTTGTTTTATTCATGAGTAGCTAAGTTTAATTATTAGGGTTATGGAAACATTGTAGCATGTTATTTATTTCTCTGGGTTTTGAATTCATTATGTGTAGATGCACTTATATTATACTCTCTTCATTATAATTGAATTCTCATGGTTGCAAACATATAGATTGTGCCATTAAAACATAACTTGTTCGATAGAAAAGTTTATGTTGGGAAAACAGAGTAGTGACAATAGAATAGGGTTTCTAACCTCTATTTTATCCGTTAATTGCTTAATAGGATTAACAACTTGGAGATTTCACATAAGTATAAACAATACTGTTGATTTGAGAGAATGAGAGTGGATTAATCCTTGTTGCCTGAGAAACACTTGGATTATGAATTTAAATGTGTTTCTCTATAAGTGCATGCATGTATGAGTTCCAAATACCCATATTTACAAAATATTTAAAATGACAAGGTTGAAATAACCCTAACTTGTCTTTCTCTGTAATCAAATACTATTACACATATAATCTTACTGTTACACTTATAGTATTACGGCGTACCTAAACCGACACCCCCCTTTACTTTGGAACCTTCGATCAACAGTCTAATAATAATTGCAACACTTAGTGATCACAGTTTTCCCAGTGGATTCGACACCCAACCCAGTTGGGTTCTATATTTGACAGCGACCGCTTGTACTTTCTAACGGGAGTTGTAATTTGGGTGTATGACATGTGCATTATCCATAATTTATATTAGGGTCATTACTTGTCATCCCATGGGTTATTTCCTGGTCGTTCGACTACACGCACTGGGGCTCTTTCAGCAGGTGGAGCTAAACCTATATAGCCCTTGGGTGGTTAGGATAGCAAAGCTACACTACACAGGTAATGTTTTTAAGTGCATAATAAACCTAATTCCCTTTCTAGGAACTTATATATATATGGTTGTATGCATTATGGATGGTTTTACTTAGTTTTATAACCGACATTATTTTATCCTTATCATTAGATTCATATTAGCGGGCACTTTCCAACCCCGTCTACTGGCAGTTGTATATTCGTGCTATGTAGGAACTAACCATTCCACTTGTCTTTTTTAGTATTCAAATTTGATACCAGTATTTGGATTAAAGTAGTGAGCTTCCATCATTTTGGAAGGCATCATTTCATGTTATGGATTTGTTTATACTTTTCGTTTATTTTGGATATTGGCTTTGGCCATGGTTGGCGGCATTTCCCAACCAAATTAGTTTATTCTTTAAGATAAAGATTTTATGGTACTTCTAGGGGTTAGTATGGGCAGTATTAGTAATGGTGTCAGTTTTGTCATTGGAATAAGCTGGTAGAATGACATTATTAGACTATATTGTTGGTTATTCTATCCTATTACATTTTGGGATTGATTTTCATAATGTGTTTTGGTATTCCCTTTGTTTATTATCTATATTTTTGTTTGGTATAGTTGGGCATTTGGTGCGGTATAGTTGAACACAGTTGGGTTAGTCACGATTACAACCCTGTCCTAGTGTCTTATCGAGAATAATAATGCTCTCTTATTATATGTTTGAAATTCAGCCCATCTAAGGCTGGACATAGATGGTTGGGTTAGGTAACAAGAGGGTTCCTTGATCCTGCTTTGACTTGCGATGCCCATTACGACAAGGCCTAGGGTCAGGTCGTGTGAAGTTGGTATCAGAGCCTAGGTTGATAGTCAACTTGGAAGTCCACAAAGCTGTGTTGAGTATAGTCTCTTTTAGGGGTGTGAAGTATGCTACACTTATAAGAGAGAGGCTATAAGTCATTTAGGAATCTTTCACTGTCTAGGTATTCTATCTTGATGCTTGAGTTCTCAATCCTTGAATCTTATTTAATCCCTATATGTTTATCTTTCAGATCTTGCCTCCTAGATCTGGAAAACAAGGAAATTCTTCTATCCTATCTAGGGATAATGCAAAAAGGGTACGTCCTACATTTAGAGTACATTTTTGATCTTATGTTCATATTCCTAAAGGTGCAAGAGTTTTGTATATTCCATCTAGTTCTCCTCAGGTCCCTCAGGGCATCATGACAAATGCAAAATTTTGTTAGACTATTTATGTCATTTCCTAATTGGTTGCTACTCAGGCTGAATGGGTTACAGCTGCAGCTTTGTCTACTTAGGCCACAAGGATTGGTCAATTCAGAAAGATGGGTCCTCCAACTTTTAATGTAGAGGGTGTTAACTTTGCATCTTATCATCTTATAGATATTACTTGTCAGTGGCATGAGTAGTGGGATAGGGATAGAGGTGATATGGAAGATAAAGAGTCATGGGAGACCTTTATTAATGACTTCTTGGATTGATTCTTTCCTCAAGAGTTGAGGGAAGCAAAGATGGAGTAATTTGTGAACCTTATACAGATGAGAATATTTGGAAAGGATTATGATTTGAAGGTCTATTAACTATAATGGAATGCTTCTGATTTGGTGACTAATATAAGATCGAGAATGCGAAAGTTCACTTTTGGGTTTAATAGATATTTGATTCTAGATAGCAAGCCAACCTTACTGATTAAGGATATAGATTTCTTGGAGTTGACTATTCATATGCAGCAGGTTGAGAATAACAAAAAAAGAAGGCAAAGTTTCGGGATATGTAGGAAAGGAGGAGTAGGTTTATTTATCAGAGATGTGCTTAGTCTTAGTGTGGTAGGGATGGTGGCCAGTGGCACAAAATCAAATGGGGGATTTTGAGTTCCTTTTCTGATAGTGCTCCTTATCAGTTGAGAGATAGGCGTAATCAAGGAGGTGACAATTAGTGTGCATACGTTGCTCAATCTCAGGTTACTAGACGTCAGCCAGTTTCTTCAGGTCCTTCTTATCGATTCTATGGTCGTCCTCATAGGGTTTGTTGCGATGAAGAAAGGTACAAGTGATTCAAGTATGCCTAGGTAGACCACTAGCTCAGGTATTTTACGATCAATAATGTTGCTCTGGGGGGAGAATAAGATTCATGTGGCGTTATCTTCTACTACTACCCTTGGTAGGGTGGCATCTTGTGCTATTACTGCTCCTTTTTCTAGTGAGGGTTAGAAATGATTTTATGCTTCGGCGCTTTGACAGTAATTTGAGGCATTACTTGATGTTGTTACTGGTATGTTACAGATCTTCTCTCGTGACATACATTGTTTGCTTGATCTGGGGTCCTGTCACGCCCTGAGTTTGTACCCCGGATTCTACATGGTGCTTATGACCCTAAAGATAACAAGCTAACCTATGACTAATATCTATTGTGAGCACAGAAACATGATATTGTAATGAATGCAGAAAAATAGGTTGACATGCCATAAGGTTCAAAATCTGTAAATAATGATCATGTCTATTAAATAAAATAACAATTTTAAAAACAAAACACTGTCTGAAAACTAGTCTGAGAAGGCTTTAATCTAAAACTTTTTGAAAGTGGAGTTGATGGTACAATCCCCTAACTAATTCCATCTACTGAGATACTGAGTCTACTGTACTAATAAAATGAAAGAAAATCCTTGAATGATGAGGACTTACTGCTAAATCTACTGCTGACTGAATCTACATCTATCTATGCGTGGTCAAGAACCTATGCATTCAAACCTATGATATAAGACATCATATCACAAAGAAAAAGTATGCATTAGTATGTGGAATGTACAGGTAGCTAGATGGGGTAAGGTTGAATGCTAGGGTTCATATGCATGAACAATAACTGACTGCATGATATAGAGTAACTAAACATGAGAGTACATGGATACTGATACTACTGTAAATACTGAGTATATGCTACTGTGCATATAAATATATACTGTGACTAAGCTTATCTAAAGCTAAGTCCTAAGTTCTGATATAGAGTAATTGATATTTGAAGTTACTGATACTTGTTGAATATATCTGACTCTGTAGAACTTAACTTAGTTCTATTCTGAAGATTAAAATTGTGACTGTGGGAGGTAATCATCTAACTGACATGCCCCAAATAAGATACCTGAGTTGGGGTATAACTTGTGACTCAAGTTGGAAGGGTGTCAGTACCGGGCCATAGGTAAAAGCACTAAAGAGTTACCCTCATCTGGCAGGTACTCTAATGATAATGGTACAACCGTCATCTGATAGGTTAAAACACCGCATCAACCCTCAAATAGCAGGTTTGATGTATTAACCTATGCAAGCTACATAGTTTTGGAATGCTACGATTGATTCTAAGGATCATATCCTCTACTGGCAGTTGAGCCCCCATCTTTTGGTTCACATGGTGCTGAATCCTACACCTAACTGAAAGACACTGAACTGAGCATATTGAACTAATTTTGAGTTTACTGAATATTCCTGAGTTATGTAACTGACAGATTTCTATTGAGTTCTGTAACTGACTGAGAGTAGTACTTATCATGATAGGACTAAGACTAACCTATAGCTGACATTGGCTCTAGGTAAACAACTAAATTGTCTCGTATTAAATACCCTCAGGACTCGGTAGAATAAAAAATAAAGTATAGCATGATCTTGAGATTCCTGTCCATAATTCATTCATAAAGGCTTTTCATCAAACACTTATAGGGCATAAACTTGTACATGATTGGAACCATATAATGACATGTCAATATTCCACTATCTACATCACATAAGCATTTTAGCAAACATTTTGGGAGATTGGAGTATTTCACATGATGATGGTCAAAACATGTAATCGTGAATAAAACATTCAATTTCAAATTCAAGGGTTAAGAATGCAATTCATAAAATTCACCACCTAACTATCCTAATTTCATGGAAAATTGTAATTAAACATGCATTAGATCCCAATTACAATCATAATCACGAATACACTCAATTCCAAGAATGGAAATCATAAATCATAAATCTGGAAGTTTTAAAAATGGATTATTTGACTCTATGGGTGAAAGGGGCCCATAGATAAACACCTAACATACCTTGGGTTATTAGTTCTTGAAGGTTCTTAAAGAAATTCTTCAGTTTTGACATTGAATCTTGAAGCTAGGGTTTGTTTTCTTGATAAAGAATGCTTTAATTTTGGGGAAAATTGAATAATAATGATGTAACTAGGTTAATTTGGGGTATTTTACCTGTTAAATCCTGACTTGGGTCGTGGAAAAATATCCAAATACACTTGGGAATGATTTAAAATCGTTATTGAAAAATTCCCAATTTGGGCACCTAGCGCGATGCTCCCCTATGGCCCAAAGCCTCTAGAAAATGACAATTGGGAATGTCGTTGGTGGCGCGATACAGTGGAATCATGTTGTAATACTGGATGGGACCTGGAATTCTAGTGCGACGTGGTACAATTGAGTTGTTTTAGTAGAAAATGACAATTGTGGATTGGGTCCTTGGCACAACGTGCCAATACCGCGGTACCTCATTGGAAACTGACAATTGTCATTTTGACATACTCCGTGATGCTCTACTATCCCGAATAACGGTGTGTAACGAATGAAACTTAAAATAGCCAGAACTTCTTACCCGGTTATTGAATTTTGGCAAATTTTATATCATTGGAAAGCTAATTCAATTTCTATGCAATGGTAGTCTATAAACTAAAAAATACTTAGTATTTCAAAAAATTTATATTGGATAACTCATGAACTGTGAGTTATGTTAAGCTTGAGAAATATGGGGTATTACAATATCTACCCCTTGGGAACATTCATCCTAGAATGAGACTGATTAAGCTGAGACACTAATAGATTGAGCTGACATACTGAATATGCATATCTGATGTATGACTACATGACTGAACTATAAACTAACTGAGCTCGTACACTTAACATGCATATCTGATGCATGGAATACATGACTTAAGCTACTGATAAGCTGGGTTTTCATACTGAACATGCATATCTGATGCATGAGTACATGACTGAATTAATTTATAAATGCATGAGTTAATATGCAATGGTAATGGACACCAAGTTAGAATTATAGCTAAACATGGAACTGAGTATTACTAAGGAAGAGTGTTACATTAAGCTGGATATGAGGTTGCGGAGAAGAGGAAAGGATACTTGGTTCGCATATCTACTTCTGCTTCCCAAGTAGCTCCCTCTACGGACTGATTCCGCTAAAAAACATTAACTAAGAAATCTTCTTTGTTCCTCAGTCTACTAATCTGATAATCGAGTATATGAATTAGAACCTGTTTGAAAGAGCGATCATTCGAAATATTTACATCCTCTAAAGGGACTATAACTGCTGGGTCACCAATCCATATCTTTAGCAAGGAGACGTGGAATACTAGGTGAACTGAGGATAGGTATGAAGGTAATTCGAGCTCATAAGCTACCCTTGCAAATTGGCTGAAAATTCTACAAGGGCTGACATATCGGGGACTGAGCTTTCCCTTCTTGTTAAACATCTTTACCCCTATATAGGAGAGATTTTCAAGGATACAAAATCACTAACGTCAAACTCAAGATCCTTTCTTCGTACATCTGCCTATGATTTCTATCATCTGCGGGCAGCCCTAAGTCTTTCTCTTATTAACTGAACCTTCTCTAAGGCATCGAACACTAGGCCAGGCCCTACTACTATAGCCTTACCTACCTCAAGCAAACCAATTAGAGAGTTATATCTCTCCTACCAAAGAGATCCTCAAACAGAGCCATCTAAATACTGGAATGATAGCGGTTATTAAATGAGAACTTGATCAAAGGCAAGTAGTCATCCTAACTACCCTTAAAATTTACTAAGCATGATCTTAGCATATCTTACAGAATCTGATTGGTCCTTTCTACTTGAACATCCGTCTAATGGTCAAAGGCTGTACTAAGGTGAACTCGAGTACCAAGACCCTTTTGGAATGATTTCCTTAAATAAGAGTTGAACTGGGTAACTCTATCTGAGTTGGTGAGTACTAGGACTCCGTGTAACTTGACTAAATCTCTGAAATAGAATTTGGGATAGTGCTCGTCTGAATAAGAAGTATGAAATGGCAAGAAATAAGCTGATTTGGTCATCTTGTCGACAATAAAAAATAAGCTTATAAGTACGAAGCAAACCCATCACAAAGTCCATGTTTACTTCTTCCCATTTAAATGTGGGAGTACTGAACTCTTGCATGGACCCACTAGGCTTCATTGCTAAATCTAAACCTACAATCACATAGAGCTCTGAGCTACTAACTCTGGAATATCCCTCTTCATCCCACTCTTCAAATAGATCACCCACATATCGCGGTACATCTTAGTGGCCCTTGGATAAATAGAGTACTGTGCACCATATGCTACTGCAAGAATTCATTGCATCAAGTCATCTACACCTGGCACACATAGTTGACCCTGGCCACACAAAACACCATCTTCCCCTTGGGAGAAAATATCTATTTTCTTTAACTATGGATGACTCTTTCACCTTAACAAGATTGGGATCTCTATCCTATTTTTGCTTCACCTAAGAAACTAGAGAGGATTCAGAACTATTTTGTGCCCGTATACTACCTTCTACTGAATAAACTAAGCAAATAACTAGTCAGGCAAGATAATGAACTCCTTGAACTAACATCTTCTAAATGTCCTCAGCCAGAGAAAAACTACCTATGGACAGTCTACTGAGAGCATCAGCCACTACATTACCTTTGCCCAAATGATATAGACACTCATGTCATAATCTTTCAATAACTCTAATCACCTTCTTTTATGCAAATTTAACTCTTTTTGAGAGAAGATATACTGTAAGATCTTGTGATCTATGAACACATCTACATGCACTACATATAAATAGTTCCTCCAAATCATTAAGTCAAACACTACAGTTTCTAACTCAAGATCATGAGTCAGATAATTCTTCTTATGGGGCTTAAGATGTTTGGAGGTGTAGTCTATGACCTTACCTCTCTACATACTACTCTGGATGCATAATAGTAGATAACAAAACCATTTGAACTATCTCGTAGAGTCAAAACTGGGGCTGAGGTGAGTCGAGTCATCAGCTCTTAAATTTTTTTTCATAGGAATCTGACCACTGAAACTACACTTTCTAATAAGTAAATCTGGACATGCGGGAAGCAATAGATGAGAATCCTTTAACAAACCAACGGTAATAGCAAGATAAACCTAAGAAACTCCTGATATCTGATGGAGATATGAGTATAGGCCAGTTTCTTACCGCTTTGGTCTATTGAGGATCAACTCTAATGCCATCCCTAGAAGTAATATGACCAAGGAATGCTACTGACCTTAGCCAAGATATTCACTAACTAAATTTGGTGAAAAACTGATGAGTTCTGAGGGTGTAAAGTATGACTCCGAGGTGATCTCTATGATCATTAATCACACTATGGGAATAGACAAGAATACCATCGATGAAGACTATAATGAATATGTCCATGTACTTCTTAAACACGGAATTTATTGAGTCCATTAAAGTTGTTGGGGCATTAGTAAGACCAAAGGACATGACTAGAAACTCAAAGTGACCACACCGGGTTTTGAAAGTTGTTTGCGGAATGCTTTATTCTGTGATTCTAAGTTGATGATAGCCTAATATGAGGTATTTCTTAGAAAAATAACTAGCACCTTGACGTTGGTTGAACAAGTCATCGATTCTAGGAAGTGGATACTTATTATTGACTGTGACTTTGATTAACTGACGGTAGTCTATACATTTTCTAATTGAATCATCTTTCTTATGCAGGAATAAGACTGGTGCACCCACGAGAAAATGTTGGGTATATTGAATCCCTTATTTAGGAGATCCTTCAACAGTTCTTTTAACTCTCTGAGTTTTACTGGTGTCATTATGTATGGCCTAATATATATAGGTGGAGTATCTTTAAAAAGGTCTATTTCAAAGTCTATTTCCCTATTGAGAGAAACTCAAGAAGATCTTCAGGAAACAAATTTGAGAATTCATTTACTACTAAAACTGACTCAAGAGTTAGAGTTTGTAAGTTAGAGTCTTTGACTCACACAAGATGGTAGATACTTCCCTTGGATATCATTTTTATCGCTTTAAGGTATAAAATCAACTAACCCTTAAGCACTGTGGTAGTACCCCTTCATTCAAGGACTCATTCATTCAGAAACTGAAAATGAACTATTCTATTTCTACAATACACTAAGGAATAACAGGAATGGAGCTAATCTATACAGAGAATGACATCAAAATCTACCATCTCTAGCTTTACTAAGTCTCCTGAAGTAACTTTCTGAGATATCATAACTGAACAGTTCCTATATGCCCTTCGGGCTATGATAAATTTACCCATTGGTGTAGAAATTAAGAATGGCTCTACTAGAATTTCTAGTCTGACTTAGAAATTAACAGCTATATAGGCATGTAAATGGAAGTTCTGTAATGTACCAGTGACCACGTTAGGAGAACTTTCCTGATCTTTTCTTGACTGAAGTGCATAAAGCCTATTTGGGTGTTGCCCATTGCTGCCACTAGAAGCAGTACCCTACTGATTCAGGCAACCGGACTGAGATGGGGGATTTTTATACTGACCCTAAGAACCTGACTGAAGATAATCTCTAATTTTGTGGCTTGGCTTGCCATACCCAAAACAAACATCACTGTCAGCTCTGCAGATACCCTTGTGGTTCTTGCTACATTACTGACATAGAGAATTTATTTGAGCACTACTGATAGTACATTAAGACTTAGGGCTTGACACTCTATCTTAGTTACTATTACTAAACTTAGGGACTAGAGCACTGGCTGAGGATAGAGATAGAACTAAATACTGTGGCCAAAACTGGGAACAGTTACTGCCCTCAGACTTAGGCTGATTAAAATTAAAGCTACCTGTTATAGCTCTTTTCTTCTACCTATCTTTCTCTCTCTCATCTTAGCCTCTTCTATCTACTAAGCATGGACTATGATCCAGGATATGTCCATATCCTTAATCAACATCATTGTTCTGCACTCTTTAACAGCATTATCTGACACCTCAGATATAAACTTGCTTATTCTGGACCTATTGTCTACTACTACATAGGGAGCATACCTAGATAACTGAGTAAACTTAAAGGAATACTCTTTCACGCTCATACTTCCTTTCCTGAGGTTTATGAACTCTAACACCTTGTATTCTCTCAGCTCTATAGGAAATAATCTCTCTAGGAAGGCAGTTGTAAAATCTTCCTACTCTATAGGCTTTGTATTTGTGCACCTGTTTAGGTTTCACTACTTAAACCATGAAAGAGCTTCATCTTATAGCTGATAAGCAGCTAGCTCAGAACTCTTGCTGGAAATTACTCCCATAATATCTATGAGTTCTTGAACCTGATCGACCAACTCATGTTGATACTCTTCTAACTTAGATTCTGAGTGTAGGGGAGGATTCTTTCAGGTGAAGTCTCGAATCCTCACTACAACAGTATTGGCCACTAGGTTGGCCTAAATAGTAGCTGCCTATTCATTTAAAGCTGCTAGGAAATTGGCTAGAGCAGTGAATGCAGCTTTGAATTCTGTATGGGAGACATGCTCGTCCAGGGAATCTGCCTGACTGGGCTGAGGTGTTGACTAAATTCTGGTTCTCATTTCATTAGTCTTTTTGAGAGGTATGTTCTATAAACGAAAGGAAGAAATAGATTAGACTGAAATTTTAGCTTGAGCTCATGCTCACTCGAATGATATCAATACTGAAAGAAGGGAAACTTTTCCTAAAACATCTCGTAGCCTCTTGTCCATAAGTGTGGTGCGCTATACACCCATGCATAAAATTCTTCTATAGGTGGCTTTCAGAATTCCTAGTACTATGTTGAAACTTAGGCTCTAATACCAATTTTATAACGGACTAAGACTATACCCTAGATGCTACATGGTGCTAACAACCCTGAAGAACGACAAGCTAACCCATGACTGATATCTGCTTTGAGTACTGAAATATGATACTATAATAAATGCAGAAAATGTTCTAAAATGCCATATGGTTAAATATCTGTAAATTCTAATAATGTGTATCAACTAAAATAACAATATGTAAAACTAAACACTATCTAAAAACTAGTCTAATAACCCTCTAATTTGAAACTATCTGAAAGTAGAGGTGATGGGACAATCCCCTAACTAACTCCATCTAGGTAAATACTAAGTCTACTTTAATAATGATATGAAAGAAAACCCTCAAATGACGAGGACTCTCTGCTAAATCTATTATTGAGTAAATCTGGATCTATTTATGGACGACCAGGAACCTGAGCGTCCGAACCTATGATATTAGATATCATAGCACAAAGAAAGAGTATATGTTAGTACATGAAAAGTACTAATATGATGCATGGGGTAAGGTTGAATGCAAGGGTTCATATGCATGTCCAATAACTGACTTCATAATATAGATAAATTGAACATGAGAGTACATGGATAGTGATACTATTGTAAATACTGAGTATGCATTACTGTGCATATAAATAAATATTGTGACTAAGATTATCTGAAGCTATGTCCAGAGTTCTTACCCTGAGTAACTAATAGTTGAAGTTACTGATATTGGTTGATTGTATCTGATAATCCAGATTCTATAGAACTGAACTGTGTTCTATTCTAAAGATTGAAATTGAGACTGTGAGAGTGAATCATGTAATCGAAATGCCACCAATAAGATAACTAATTAAGGGTCAAACCTGTGGCCCCAGTTGGAAGGGTTTCAGTACCGTGCCACGGGTAAAGACACTAAGAGTTACCATAATCTGGTAGTTACTCTAATGAGAATAGTGGAACCCTCATCTAACTGGTTAAAACACCTCATCAACCCTCAACTAGAAGGTTCGATGACTCAACCTATGTTGGCTACGTAGTTCTGGAATGCAAGGATTGCTACTTAGAATCACACCCTCTAAACTTAGTATACAGAACTGGACTTAACTGATACTGAGTTTACAGGATATTGCTGAGCTCTGTAGCACACTGAATTCTACTAAGTTCTGTAACTGACTGAGAGTACTACTGATCATGATAGGACAGAGACTATCCTGTATTTGACACTTTCTCTAGATAAATCTAATGCCTCAAGAACCTATCCGGAGATGTCACATCGTGCTTAAGGTCACATGTGGCCTCAAGCTAACACTCTAAGCTTTTCATCATTTTCTGAACTCAATATGATGAAAATCAAGCTAGAGTAATAAGGAATAATCATGCCATGAACATACTGGAATATGCACAGATACTGTCCTGTACAATTAAAATACTGAAGTTCTGCATATACTGGTACTCTAGTATGACAAAGCATCTACTACATAAGATTGAGGAGCCATTGGAATAGATGCCCCAACAAACTCGTACTGAAATAAAAGGAAACATCCATCTATTAATAAGACAAAATTAGGAACATAGGTCCTCGAACCATGAGGACTCACCAACTGCAGAAATATCACTGCTGAGACTGAGCACCTTAACATACCTCACAAGGAAATATAGAACACAGAAGAGTATAGGAATCAGTACTTGGGAATGTACTGAGGATGTAGGGGTGTGTGAAATATTTTTAAATAATATCATAAATATAAAATAAAATCATGCATGCTAACAATAATGTCTCTCTTCATTTGAATTCCCTGAAACATAATTTCGATCAATCATCAGTAATCACACATGCTTCATAAATCTCAGAAATCAACTTAAATTCTTTGACTCATAACTTAGACTGACTTGGTAACTCAAGGAACTTAGATTATTATGAACTTGGGAGTTTCTTATAACCAACATAAACTAAACCATGTGAACCATATGAAGTCCAACATTTTGCCATCCTCAGGAGAGAACCCCATATTGGCTGAAGCCTCGTACTCTTTCCAGGGAGTACAACCTCAATTTTGTTATCACAATCCCATACTCGGCCTCTGGACCACAATTATCAATACTAATCCTATGGTAGAACATAGTGTTGAGGAAATGCCATATTTTCCGCTCGGTGCTAAATACTCCTTCCAGACTCAGCTAGGAATGCGTTATGAAATCCACCTTAATCAATATCAACTCATGAGTCTATCATATAGACAAAAA
Source organism: Capsicum annuum (assembly GCF_002878395.1). Classification (NCBI taxonomy): domain Eukaryota; kingdom Viridiplantae; phylum Streptophyta; class Magnoliopsida; order Solanales; family Solanaceae; genus Capsicum; species Capsicum annuum. The sequence goes on along the minus strand of NC_061121.1, from coordinate 108,571,802 downwards.
TCATAAATATATCTCATCTATAATCATAAACAATTTGTGGATTCCTAATTCGACTCAACTCAAAACAATCATTCTCATCATTAAGTGTATTGCTTATCAAATCATATCAAATGTCAAAACATTATGAAGACATCCAAAAAACTCATTCATGACATTCAGTCCCACATATCAATATATATATTCAATAATCAACATTTCATAGAAAAGCTTGAATCATGAAACTTATCTCAAATCATTTAGAAATCATCTATACGTAATAACAATATGCATCTCATGGAATAAATCCTCACTTTAAGAAATATGATGCTAAATAAATCATAACAACAAAATTAATCATCTCAAATCTCGTAATAAATCAATAAAGTAATTTAGGCGTAAACCCACTTGCAAAGATCATGAAATTCCCATAGTAAAAATCAATTCTTTGGGCACAAGAATGACAGGATATTCTTGCTCAAGCCCCACATACCTTGGATTATAAATTTGAGAATAAGAGACTTGATTGGAATATTTTTTCTTGAACTTTTAGCTATGATTCTTGATACCTTTGACTTGGAGAACTTAATTCTTGAACAACATGGAGAAATCTATGGAAGATTATTCAATTTGTTAGAGGTGATTTGGATTTGGAAAAGAGAAACCCTAATTCTCTAGATATTTCTTAGAAGAGATTAAAGAGAAAATGAATGTCTCTTCTCTACTGTGATACATATATAAAACCAAAAGGGGCAGAAATGATCAAAATACCCTTTTAAAAAGAGTTGAAAATTGCTAATCGGGATATGGGATGGTCGAACTGACGGTTTGTCAGAGCAACTGACGGTACACCTGATATCCCGTCACTCGAGTGCCAAAACTGGGCTATTCTACCTCGTTGTCATAGTCGAAGTGATAATCCATCAAGAAAATGATGGTCCACCAGATCGTCCGTCCCTCGGAGGTTAGAAATGGGATATTTTGGTGGCCCACCATTTTGGCCATTGCACGATGTTAAAAAAAAACGGTTACTTCCTTAGCTTGATGGGATAACTGACGGTCCTTCAAGGACTTAATAGTCCGCTAGATAGACCATCAAACCTAGTTGATTCCAACAATGCTCAGTAAAATGGCCATAACTTCCTCGTTTGATAAAATTGGTATCGATAGAAATCTTATCAATGCTCTACATTATAGAAATTAGAGAAATAAAACACAATATAAAAATCATTCACTTTAGAAGCCACCCCTATCCACTTTAAAGACAGATTTAGGCTTAAGGAACGATCCAGGTATTACAATATATACCCCTTGGAAACATTCATTCATGAATGTTGCCAGATAGGTCAAGTACAAGAGAAAAAAATATGGACGCACAGTTGGAATAACCTACTTGAAGCGCTTACTTTACTTTAAACTTTTGGGTACTGCACAGAATGCATGAATCATAGAGAGAGTAACCATATAGATGAATACACATCTGAATTAAGGAAGAATAGTACCTTCAACTTGATTTGAACTTGTGGAGAAGACAAGAGGGTACTGGCTCGCATGTCTTCTTCTGCTTCCCAAGTAGCGCCCTCGACTAATTGATTTTTCTACAAAACATTCACCAACGGAACTTTCTTGTTCCTTAGTTTTCGAACTTGATAATCTAGGATCTCGACTGGAACTTCATCATATGAAGGCTATCCTTCAAATCAAAGATTGTTGATGGATCAACAACAATAGAGTCACCAATGTGCTTCTTGAGCTTAGAAATGTGGAAGATAGAGTGGACAACTAACAACTCTGCAGGCAACTCAATCTCATAAGCTGCTTTCCCAACACGATTCAACACTCTATAAGGGACAACATAACGGGGACTAAGCTTCCCTTTCTTTCCAAATCTCTTCACCCTTTTCATGGGAGAAATTTTCAAGTACACCAAATCATCAACTTTGAACTTAGGAGCTCTTCTCCTCACATCTACATACGACTTTTGACGACTGTGGGCTGTCTTGAACCTCTTCTGAATTAACTTAACTTTATCCATAGCCTCGAACACAACTTCAGGTCCAATCATAGAAGCCTCACCTACTTCAAACCAACCTATGGGTGATCTACACCTCCGACCATACAAAGCCTCAAATGGAGTCATCCCAATGCTAGCATGAAAACATTTGTTATATGAAAATTGATTCAATGGAAAATGTTTATCCTAACTCCCTTTGAAATCAAGAACACATGCTCTCAACATATCCTCTAAAGTCTAGATAGTCCTCCCAGCCTGACTGTCTATCTGTGGATAAAAAGTGGTGCTAAGATGAACTTGGGTGCCAAGACCCTTCTGGAAGGCTCTCCAAAACTGATAAGTAAATTGAGTACCTCTATCAGAGATGATAGACAACGTAACTCCATGCAATCTGACTAACTTTAAGAGGTATAGCTTAGCATAGTCCTCAGCGGTGAAAGATGTATGTACTGGTAAGAAATGCGCGGACTTATTCTATTTATCTACAATGAACCAAATAGAATCATGATGACGACGAGAAAGAGGTAAACCGGTCACAAAATCCATCTTCACCACTTCCCACTTCCAAGTAGGAATGTTAAATTCTTGCACCATCCCATCGGGTCTTTGGTGCTCTATCTTAACTTGCTGGAAATTTGAACACTTCTCTACGAACTTTGCTATATCTTTATTCATACCACTCCACCAATAAATTTCCCGCAAATCATGGTACATCTTGGTAGCACCGGGATGAATACAGTATCGTGCGCTACACATTTCAGCCATAATTCTCTCCCTCAAATCATCAACATCAGGAACACATAATCTATTCTGAAATCTCAATTCACCGTCTCCCCCTTGGGAGAAAACCTCCACATTTTGGTCTTTGATGGACCCTTTCTGTTCAACCAAACGAGAATCTATGTCTTGCTTCTTCTTTACTTTCGAAACTAGTAAAGATTCGGAACTACTCTGAACCCAAATATTACCCTCAGCTGAGTCAAGTAATCTAACACCTAACCTACCAAAACAATGCACTTCGCAGGCCAACACCTTCTTACCTTCTTCAGTATGTGGTACACTGCCCATGGACGATCTGCTAAGGGCAGTTTCCACTACATTAGCCTTGCCCAAGTGATACAACACATTCATATCATAGTCCTTTAGCAATTCCAACTATCGCCTCTGTTAAAGATTCAACTCTCTCTGAGTAAACACATACCACAAACTCTTGTGATCCCTCAATAAATAACATGAACACCGTACAGGTAGTGTCTCCAAATTTTAAAGGAAAAAACCACTGCAACTAATTCGAGATCATGGGTTGGATAATTCTTCTCATGAGGTTACAACTATCGGGAAGCATAGGCTATAACCTTACCTTTCTGTATCAACACGCACCCCAAACTAACTCTCGAAGCATCACAATACACCATAAAATCATCTACATCATTAGGAAGGGTCATTATAGGGGCTGAAGTGAGTCGAGTCTTTCACTCCTAAAAACTCTTCTTGTAAGAATCTGACCATAGGAATTTAACTTTCTTTTGGGTTAACCAGGTCAAATAAATAGCAATGGAAGAAAAACCTTCCATAAAACGACGGTAGTAACCATCTAGGCCTAAGAAAATCCTAATATCAAATGGAGAGATAGGTCTGGGATAATTTTTTACGGCTTCTACCTTTTGAGGATCAACTCAAATACCTTGAGAAGAAACAATATGACCCAGGAAGGCAACTGACCTTAGCAAACATTCACACTTACTAAATTTGGCAAACAATTGATGATCTATAAGGGTCTGCAGGACAATTCAAAGATGATCTATATGGTCGTTTTTATTTTTGGAGTACACAAGAATATTATTTATGAATATAATAACAAACATATCAAGGTACTATCTGAACATCTAATTCATAAGGTCCATAAAAGCTGTTGGGGCATTTGTTAGCCCAAAGGACATGACCATGAATTCAAACTGACCATGATGGGTGCGGAAAGCTATCTTTGGAATATCACACTTTCTGACTTTAAGTTGGTGATAACCGTATCTCAAATCTATTTTTGAGAAATAACTGGCACCTTGCAGCTGATCATCAATCCTAGGAAGAGGGTACTTGTTCTTGACTGTGACCCTGTTGAGCTGACGATAGTTAATGCACATACATAATAAACCATCTTTCTTTTGCACAAATAGAATGGGTGCACGCCACAAAGACACAATGGGCCTTGTGAAACCCTTATCTAGAAAATCTCTGAGTTGCTCTTTTAACTCATTAAGTTCTGTGCGGGCCATACGATACAGAGGAATAAAAATAGGCTGCGTATCGAGAAGAAGATCAATTCCAAATTCTCTCTCTATCAGGAGGTACCCCTGGGAGATCTTCTGAGAAAACATCAACAAACTCATTGACAACACTAATAGACTGAATAGTTGGAGTCTCAAACTTAGTGTCTTTAACTCGAACCAAATGATAGATACAACCCTTAAATATCAATTTCTTGGCTTTAAGGTAGGATATAAAATAATTTTTGAGAGCTACAGAATTTTCGAACTACTAAAATACTGGCTCATTGGGAAACTGAAACTTGACTACATGGGTACGAAAAACTATAGACGCATAGCAAGAATGAAGCCAATCCATACCTAGAATAATATCAAAATCAACTATATCTTGCTTAATCAAATCTGCAAAGATGATTCTGTTAAGGAAAGTGATAGGACAGTTCTTATACACTTTCTTAGCAACAATAGATTCTCCCAGTGGTGTAGAAACTGGAAAAGGCTCAGGAATCTTTTTAGCACTGATTTCAAAATTCACAGCCACCAACGGAGTCACATAAGAAAGACTTGACCCAGGGTCTTTCAATATATGCACATTGAAAAGAAATACATGAAGCATACCGGTAACATGTTGTGAATCCTTCTACTCCTAGAGGGGTTGATAGCATAAAAAAGTTCTAGCACTGACCCCCTGCAATACTAGATGAGGGACCCTAAGGAGGAGTAGGATGAATGAAAAGGGGCTGGAGCACTAATAGCCTGACTCTAGGGACGAATATCACGACACCTTTGTTTGGAATATGGGTAATCACTGAATCTATGGCCCAACATACAGTAACTAAACCAAGCCTTTCGATCGATGAAGAATTTACCAGGATGGTCCCTACGATACTGCAGCTATGGGTGAGGATGTGGTTTGTTCCTCACATTGTCCTGGGACCTGGACATTATAGACCTATTACCTTGCTCCTACTTGATTCTTAGCATGGGAGCACTAGCCGATAAAGGCACTGGCACAAGTGAACGATTCAGGGACTGAGGGTGATTCCTTCTAGAAAATCTAGTCTGACCATACCACTGCTTCTCTAATAAAACTTCTTATTCCCTCTCTCTCTCTCTCTCTTTTACCTTGTCCACCTCAATCTGCTAAGCATGTATCATTAATGTAGAAGGGTCCATATCCTTATTAGGCATGGTGGACATACACTCTTTCATACCATATCCAGATACACCAGCCAAAAACTTACTCATACTAGTTCTAGAATTAGCCATCATGTATGGAGCATACATAGATAATTGATTGAACTTATGACAATACTCCTTAATAGCCATGGAGCCCTATCTCAAGTTGATAAATTCTTCTAGCTTCGCTTCCCTTAGCTCAGTGGGAATGAATCGGTCTAAGAACCATCTTGGAATAACTTCCAAGTAATGGGAGCGGCATTCTCCCCTCGACTCTTCCTCCACCTCTCCAACTAATCATAAGCAATATATTTAAAGTAATAAGAAGCTAACTCCATTCTTTCTTCATTTTTTACATGTATAATTTAGGTGATCTTCTTAACCTCATCAAGATACATATATGGGTCCTCACCTGCCCTTGACCTATAAAACTCTGGTGGATATATATACATAAAATTGCGAACCTGAGATGTCGCTGAATTACCCTTTTGTGGAGGTGGAACTGCGGCCTTAACATTGACCTGAGCATTGGTGGTAATCGCCTAGGCTAGCACCTAACGAGCTTCTCAAAACTCAGTATGGGATACTGTCTTACCTAAAGGATCAACAGGTTGAGGTCGTTCATTATTCCTACGAGCTCTAGGAGAAGGTATTTTCTATCATAAAAGATCATAAATCAATAGAAAAGAGATAAAGTTACAGGCAAGATAGACTTTTGAAAGAAAAAAATAGCTTTTCCTAAAATGACCCATCGCCTCTTGCTCATAAATGTGGTGCGCTACACACCGATGATCAAGACTCTACGTAACGCGGCTTGTCAGAATCCCTAGGATTCTTTGAAACTTAGGCTCTAATACCAAGCTTGTAATGCCCCAAGAACCTATCCCGAGATGTCACATGGTGCTTAAGGTCACCCATGGCCTCTAGCTAACCCTCTAAGTCTATCATCATTTTCAGAAATCACTACGACGAAAATCAAGCTAGAGTAAGAAGGAATAATCATGCGATGAAAATACTAGAATATGAAAAGATATTGTCCTGTACAATCAAAATACTAAAGTTTTGCACATACTGGTACTCTAGTATGACAAAGCCTCTACTGCATAAGACTGAGGAGCTATTAGGAATGATCCCCCAACTGACTTGTACTGAGTTAAAAGGCAACAACCATCTATTAATAAGAAAAAATTAGGGAGATATGTCCTCAAACCATAAGGACTCACCAACTGCATAAATGTAGATGAAGGTACTCGATGATCACTATCACTGCTGAGACTGAGTACCCAAACCTACATCATGAGGAAATATAGAACACAGAAAAGTATGGGAATCAGTACTTGGGAATGTACTGAGTATTCGGGGGTGTATCAAACATTTTTAAATAATATAATAAATGTTAAATAAAATCATACATGGTGACAGTAATGAATCTCTTCGCTTAAAATCCCAAATACATAATTTCCATAAATCATCAATAATGACACATGCTTCATAAATATCATAAATCATTGGACTTAATATAAACTCTCTGACTTATGACTTACACTGACTTGTTAACTCAAGAAACTTAGATCCTTATGGACTTGGGAGTTTCATATAACCGACATAAACTAAACCATGTGAGCCACATGGAGTCCAACATTTTGCCCTCCTAAGAACGAAACCCCACATTGGCGGGAGCATCGTACTCTTGCCAGGGAGTACAACCTCAATTTCGTTATCACAATCCTATAATTGGCCTATGGCCCACAATTATCAATATCAATCCTACGGTGGCACGTAGTTTAGAAAAAAATACAATATTTCCCGCTCGGTGCTAAATACTCGTCCCAGACTCAGCTCAAAACGGATTAGAAAATCCACCTTAATCAATATCAACTCATGGGTCTATCGTAAAAACCAAAATCATAAATATATCTCATCTATAAATCAAAACCAATTTGTGGATTCCTATCTCAACTCAACTCAAAAGAATCTTTGTCAACATCAAGTGTATTGCTTATCAAATTATGTCAAATGTCAGATTTAGGAAGACATAAAAAAAACTCATTCTTGATGTTAAGTCCCAAATATTAATATATATATTAAATAATCAACATTTCGTGGAAAAAATTGAATCATGACACTCATCTCAGATAATTTAGAAATCATCAATATGTAATAACAATATGCATCTCATGGCATAAATCCTCAATTTAAGAAATATGATGGTAAATAAATTATAACAACAAACTTAATCAACTCAAATCTCATAATTCATAAATAAAGTAATTTGGGTGTAAACACACTTGCAAATATCATAAAATTCCCATAGTAAAAATCAATTCTTTGGCTACAAAAATTCAAGGATATTTTTGTTCAGCCCCACATACGTTGGATTATAAATTTTAGAATAAGAGACTTGATTGGACATTTTTTCTCGCACTTTTAGACTTAGATTATTGATTACTTTGACTAGGAGAACTTAATTCTTGAACAGCTTGGAGAAATCTGTGGAAGATTCTTGAATTTCTTGGAGATGATTTCGATTTGGAAAAGAGAAACCCCAGTTCTCTAGATATTTCTTACTAGAGATTGAAGAGAAAATAAATGGCACTTCTCTCCTTTGATATATAAGACCAAAAGGGATAGAAATGACAAAAATTCCCCTTTAAAAAGAGTTGAAAATTACTGATCGGTGTCTGTAATGGTCGAACTAACGGTCCGTAAGAGCAACTGACGGTCCACTAGATCATCTGTCACTTGAGTGCCAAAACTGGGACATTCTTCCTCGACGTGACGGTCAAAGTGATGATCCATCAGGAAAATGACAGTCCACCAAATCGTCTGTTACTCGGGGGTCAAAAATGGGACATTCTGCCTTGACTTGATGGTCCTCTTGATGGACTATCAAATTTTTGGTGGTCCACCATTTTGTCCGTCGCATGATGGCTAGAAAGAGGGGTTACTGCCTTTGATTGACAGGACAACTGATGGTCCGCCAAGGACTTGATGGTCCACCAGATCGATTGTCAAACCTAGACGATTCAAACAACACTCGATAAAATGGCCATAACTTCCTCGTCCGATGTTGGATTTTGATGAAATTGGTATCAATGGAAAGCTTATTTAATGCTCTACATAGTATAAATTAGAGAAATACAACACAATATGAAAATTATTCTCTTTGAAAGCCACCCCTATTCTCAGAAAAAATAGATTTAGGCTTAATGAATGATTGGGGTATTACAATAAACAACTAAATTGTCAGGTATTAAATACCGTAAAACTCGATAACATGAAAAATAAAGTATAGCATGATCTTATTATACACAATAATGTACACTTGTCCATAATTCATTCATAAAGGCATTTCATCAAAAACATGTAGGGCATAAGCTTGTACAAAATTTGAACCACATAATGACATGTCAAGAATATACCATCTACTTCACATAGGCATTGTAGCAAACACTTGGGGATCATGGAGTATTTCACCTGATGATGTTCAACACATGTAATCATGAATACAAAATTCAATTTCACAACGTAACTATATTAATTTCATGGGAACTTATAATTAAACATGCATTGGATCCTAATTGCTATTATAATCATGAATACATTCAATTCCAAGCATGAAAATAATAAATCATAACTCTTGAAATTTTAAAAATGGATTCTTGGACTCTATAGGTGAAAGGGACCCATAGATGAACACCTAACATACCTTGGGTTATTAGTTCTTTAAGCTGGTTGAAGAAATTCTTGAGTTTTAGCTTTGATTCTTGAAGCTAGGGTTTGTTTTCTTGAGAGAGAATGCACTGATTTTGGGGAAAATTGAATAATAATGATGTAACTAGGTTAATTTATTATAATTTATGTGTTATTGGTAGACTTGGGTCATGGAAAAATACCCAGTTACCCCTAGGAATGATTTAAAATCATTACTGAAAAATTCCAAATTTGGGCAAGCGGTGCGATGCAGCACAATCGCCACATGCCAATGGAAAATGACAACTAAGAATGTACCTAGTGGCGTGACATGGTGGAATCATGTTCCAATACTATATGGGACTTGGAAGCTTGGCACGATGCAGTATAATCGTGTTGCTTTACTAGCAATTGACAATTGTGGATTAGGTCCTTGACGGTCAATGCCAATATCGCGGTACCTCACTGGTAACTGACAATTGCCATTTTCACATACTACATCATATGCTACTAACCTAGATAACGTCGTTTAATGGCAAAAACTTAAAATAGCCATAACTTTTTATTTAATGGAAGGTTCTATATTGAAAAATACTCAGTATTTTAAAAATTTTATATCTGATAACTCATGAACTAAGGGTTAAGTTAATCTTGAGAAATATAGGGTATTACAATATCTCCCTATTGGGAACATTCATGATCGAATGAGACTGATTAAGCTGAGATGATGATAGACTGATCTGAGACACTGAACATGCATATTTGAAGCCTGACTATATTCTTGAACGGCTGACAAATGAAGATCTTACATTGAACTTGCATATCTGATGCATGGAATACATAACTTAAGCTACTGAGAAGTTGGGTTTTCACACTGACCATGCATATCTGATGCATGAGTACATGACTGAATTAATTTATGGCTGCATGACAGAATATGCAACGGTAATGGATAACAAGTTATAATTATAGCTGAACATGGAACTAAATAAAGCTAGAAAAGATAGTTACATTAAGCTATATATGAGGTTGCGCAGAAGAGGTGAGGATACTTAGGTTGCATATCCTTTTCCACTTCCTAAGTTGCTCTCTCTACAGACTGATTCTTCCAAAGAACTTTAACTAAGGAAACTTCTTTGTTCCTCAGTCTGCAAATCTGATTATTGAGGATCTGAACTGGAACCTCTTAGAAAGAGAGTTCATTTTGAATATTCATATCCTCTAAGGGACTATGTCTACAAGTTCACAAATACATTTCTTTCGCAAGGAGATGTGGAATATTGGATGAACCAAATCTAAGTCTAAAGGCAACTCGAGATCATAAGCTACCTTCTCGAAATGACTGAGAATTCTGTAAGAGTGGACATATTGGGGACTAAGCTTTACCTTCATGCGGAACCTCTATACCCCATTTATGGGAGAGTTTTTCAAGAACACAAAATCACTAATCTCAAACTTGAGATCCTTTCTCCACTTATCTGTGTATGATTTATGTCAGCTTTGGGCATCCCAAAGTATTTTCCTAAGTAACTAAACCTTCTCTAAGGCGTCAAATACTAGGTCAAGCCCTACTACAGTGGCCTCACCTAACTCGAACCAACTAATTGGAGATCTACATCTCCAACCATACAAAGCCTCAAACGTAGATATCTGAATACTAGAATGATAGTTGTTACTATATGCGAGCTCGATCAAAGGAAGGGGGTCATCCTAATTACCCTTAAAATCGACAATGCATGCTCTCAATATATCTTCTATAGTCTGAATGGTCTTTTTTACTTGACCATCTATTTGAGGGTGGAAGGCTGTACTTAGGTGAACTCGGATACCAAGAACCTTTTGGAATACTTCTAGAAATGAGATATAAAATGGGCATCTCTATCTGAGATGATGGATACTATGACACCGTGTAACTTGACCAACACTCTCATATAGAGTTTGGCATATTCCTCCACTAAATAGGATGCATGAACTGGCAAGAAATAAGATGATTTGTTCATCCTATCTATGATAACCCATATATAATCATGCTGATGACGAGTACGAGGAAAACCCATCACAAAGTCCATGTCCACTTCTTCCCATTTCTATGTGGGAATAATGAACTCTTGCATGGACCCTCTAAGCTTCTGGTGCTCAATCTTAACCTGCTGACACATACAACACTTAGATATAAACTCCACAATATCCCTTTTCATCCAGCTCTACCAATATATTTCTCATATATCATAGTACATGTTAGTGGCCCCTGGATAAATAGAGTATCGCGCACCATGCGCTTCTGCATGAATTCATTACCTCGAGTCATCTACACCTGGCATACATAGCTGAACCTTAAAATTCAAAACACCATCTCTCCTTGGGAGAAAACTTCTATTTTATGATCTTTGACTGATTATTTGAACTTAACAAGATTAGGATCTCTATACTATTTTTCCTTCACCTCAGAAACTAGAGAGGATTCAAAACTGTCCTATATCCATACACTAACTTCTGCTGAATCGACTAAGTGAATACCTAGTCGGGCAAGTTGATGAACTTCCTGAGCTAAATTCTTCATACTGTACTCAACATAACTAACACTACTAATGCACAGTCTACTGAGAGAATTCAGCCATTCATTGGCTTTGCCCAGATGATACTGAACATTCATGTCATAATCATTCAATAAATCTAACCACCTTCTCTGATACAAATTTAAATCTTTCTGATAAAAGACATATTGGAATCTTTTGTGATCTGTGAACATATGTACAAGCACCCTATACAAATAGTGTCTCCAAAGTTTTAAGGCAAACACTACTGATGCTAACTCAAGATCATGAGATGAATATTTCTCCTCATAGGGCTTAAGATGTCTAGAGGTATAGGATATGACCTTACCTTTCTACATGAGGAAACAACCCAAACCTATTCTATATACATCACAGTACACAACTAAACCATCTAAACCATATGGTAGTGTCAAAATTAGGGCTAAGGTGAGCCGAGTCTTCAGCTCCTGAAAATTCTTTTCACAGGAATCTTACCAGTGAAACTAGAATTTCTACTAAGTTAATCTAGACATAGGAGATGCAATCGATGAGAACCCTTCAACAAACAAATGGTAATAATTAGGTAAACCCACACTCCTAATATCTGTTAGAGAGATAGGTCTAGGCCAATTTCTCACTGCTTTGATCTTTTGAGGATGAACTCTAATGCCATCACTAAAAATAATATGACCTAGGAATGCCACTGACCTTATTGAAAATTCATACTTACTGAATTTGGGGAACAACTAATGCGTTGTAAGAGTCTGAAGTACGATTCTGAGGTGATATTCATGATCATTCTTTCAATGAAGATAGACAAGAATGTCATCGATGAAGAATATAATGAACATATCCAAGTAATACTTGAGCATGCGATTCATTAAGTCCATGAAAGTTGTTGGGTCATTAACAAGAAAAAAGAAGATGACTAAAAACTCTAAGTGATCATACTGGGTTATGAAAGCGGTTTATGAAATGTCATATTCTCTGACTCTGAGCTGGTAATAACCTGATCAGAGGGCTATCTTAGAAAAGTAACTAGCACCCTGAAGTTGGTCGAACAAGCCATCACTTCTGGGAAGTGGGTACTTATTTTTTACTGTGACTTTGTTCAACTGATAGTCGTCTATGCATATTCTTAGAGAACCATCTTTCTTACACTTGAATAAGATTGGTGTGCCCCATGAGGAAACAATAGGTCTGATGAATCCCTTAGCTAGGAGATTCTTCAACTGTTGTTTTAACACTCTGAGTTCTATTAGTGCCATTTTGTACGGTGGAATAGATATCGGCTGAGTATCTCGAAAATGGTCTATTCAAAAGTCTATTTCCCTAACAGGAGGAACTATAACAAGATATTCGGGAAAAACATCTGAGAATTCATTTACTACTAGAACATACTCAATAGTTAGAGTCTTTAACTCACACAAGATATGAAATCAATTAACCATTAAGCTCTATGGTACTACCCTTTAATTCAAGGACTGGTTTATTTGGAAACTGAAAATGAACTATAGTGTTTCCACAATCAACTGACGCATAACATGAATGGATCCAATCTATGCTGATAATGACATCAAAATCTACCATCTCTAGCTCTACTAAGTCGGTTAAAGTAACTTTCTAAGATATCATTACTGGATAGTTCCTATAAACCCGTTGGGCTATGGTAGACTTACGCACTGGGGTAGAAACTGAGAAAGACTCTACTAGAATTTTCGGATTGGCTCTTAAGTTAACGGATATATAAGGAGTTACGAAAGATAAAGAAGCCCCTGGATCTAACAATGCATAAATATGTAAATGGAAGATCTATAATGTACCAGTGACCATGTTAGGTGAAATTTCTTAATCTTTTCTAAAATGAAGTATATAAAGCCTTTTTAGGCATTGCTTACTGGTGGCACTAGAAGCAGTACCCTGCTGATTCGGGCGACTAAACTAAGCTAGGGGACGATTATACTGACCCTGAGAACCTGATTGAAGACAATCTCTGACTCTGTGGCCTGACTTTTCCCACATAAAATAAACATCACAACTAGCTCTGTAGACACCCTTGTGGTTCTTGCGACATTGCTGACATAGAGGATTTGTTCAAGTACTACTGACACTACCTTGAAACTTAGAGCTTGGTGCTCTATTGTAGTTATAATTTTTGAACGTAAGGACTGCAGCACAAACTGAGGATAGAGCTATAACTAAAGACTTTGGGCATAACGGATAATAGTTATTGCCCTCTAACGTAGGCGGATTAAAATTAAAGCTACCTGTTATAGATTTCTTATTCTATCTCTCTCTTTTTCTCCTTAATCTTAGTCTCTTCTATCTGCTAAGCATAGACCATAAGTATAGATATGTCCATCTCCTTAATCAACATCGCTTTTTTCCATTCCTTAACCATACTATCTAAAAACCCAGATACGAACTTGCTCATTCTGGGCCTACTGTCTGCTACTATATAGGGAGCATAAGTGGCAAATTGAGTATACTTGAAGGAATACTCTTTCATGCTCATACTTTCTTGCTTGAGGTTGATGAACTCTAACACCTTTGTTTCTCTTAGCTCTAAGGGAAAGAATAACTCTAGAAAGGTAGTAGCATACTCTTTCCACTCAATGGTTTCTGCATCTGTGCCCCTATCTGCCTTCCACTGCTTAAACCACGTATTAGCTATATCTTTTAGCTCATAGGTATCTAGCTCAGAAATTTTACTGAAAGTTACTCCTATGATGTCTATGACTTTTTGAACCTGATTAAGGAACTTTTGTGGATCCTCTTCTGACTTAGATCCTGATAATGGGCTAGGATTTATTTGGGTGAAGTCCCAAATCCTGGCTGCAGTAGTATTGGTCACTAGGTGGCTTGAACAGAACCTAGTAGTTCCTTCTAAGCTTCTATAGAATTGGCTAGAGTAGTGAATATAGCTATGAATTTTACATGGGAGACATGCTTGTCCAGGGGATCTGTCTGAACAGGCTGAGGTGCTGACTGATTTTTGGGTCTCCTTTTGTTCGACCTTTTGGGAGGCATATTTTATGAATAAAAGAAATAAATGGATTAGACTAAAAGTTTAACCTGATCTCATGCTCACTTACACTACATGAATATTGAAAGAAGGGAAACTTTTTCTAAAACATATCATAGCTTCCTGTTCTTAAGTATGGTACGCTACACACCCATTCACAGGATTCTACTAGATGCAGCTTTTAGACTTGCTAGGACTCTATTGAACCTTAGGCTCTGATACCAAGTTTATAATGCCCTGAGTCTGTACCCCAAACACTACACAGTGCTTACGAACCTGAAGGATCATAACCTAACCCATGATTGAAATATACTGTGACCACTTAAACATGATACTATAATAAATATGGAAAAATAGTCCAGTGGGATAACATGATAGCTCTCCATTGCGGTGACTCCCAAATTTCCATTTGTAAATTTCTAGTAAGCCACCTCGATAGTGGTGCATTGTGGTGGCCCATGAAATTGGGTTCCCAATTTAATTTTTCAGCTTTGTATAGAAGTTAAAAAGGTCACTTTGAACCTTTTCCAAGACTCTTAAACCGTTAAAACACCAAATCAAGGTCATTTACAAGCATGCTATGAAGTTTTTCTCAAGTTCTATCTCAACAGAAACCCTAAGTATCCAAAATCACTTCCAAGAATCTTAAGAATCCACCATAGATTTTCCAAATTGAGTCAAGATTCTCGGTTCCCACGTCAAGCGCCTCAAGAACCCTTATTCAATATTATGAATAGAGTTCCAAAAGTGAGAATTCGTCCAAAGCTTCTAATTCAAGGTATGTGTTGTTTTGAACAAGGGAAATCCTTTCACCCTTGTGCCCTAATGCTTATTTAAACTACAATTTCTTTTCAATTTATGAGATTTTACATAAAATTGAATTGGGGTTTTTCACCCATTATTATTGGTTAAAAGATTTTGATGTTTCCCATGAATTGAGAGTCTAATGACATGATTTTTACATGTTTTCTTGAGAAGTTGCATCTGGGTCTATACCCTATGATTTTAATCCTTGAGAAGTTATTAGTTAAAATATTTGAGATATTGAAGTATATAAGTACGTTGAGATTTTGAGACAAATTGCTGAAATTTCTAGATTTCTACATAGGATATGAATCGATATGCTATCTATCATATTTTTGTTGAGTTTTAACTTGAGATTGAATTATGGGTTATTAAACCCTACTTTATACTTGCAATTTTATGACGCATCCATGATTTGAGAATTCTGAGATTGTTGAGAAATATTTTGACCTAATGGTTATTTAGCTTTGAAATACACTTTCTAACATGAGATTAAAGCTTTGATTATTGGGTTCGTGGTGAACCATGGGAGGATTATTTATAAAAGTAGATTTTTATGAGATGAGCGCAGATAGACTAAAGGGATTAGTATTTAGCATCAAGCAGGTAATTGACTATGGTTTCTTACCCCAAAAATATGTGCCACTCTATATTGGTTCTGAGGCCGAGTTTATGATTATCATTGAGCCTAAGGCCGAGTTGATATTGTGACCGAGGCCAAGTTTGTTTATTGATCACTAGACCTAGGTTATGCACCCTAGCAAGAATATGACGCCTCTCTCCAATGTGAGGTCTCTTCCTTAGGAGGACAAAACGTTGGACTCCATGAAGCTTACATGGTTTATGTCGGTTAAGAGAAACTCCCTAAACTAAAGTATTTTCCATTGAGATAGAATATTTTTCCTTAAAACTAAATCTTTGAGATAAGATATTTTCCTTTAAAACTAAAATACTTTTCCTCGATATGAGTATTTTTCCCTAAAGCTTGAAATGAGATATTTTTCTAATGGGAATGCAATACCTTCAAGTATGTTCCAAAGTAGTATGATTTTGAATTCCAAGTATTTGAGTTCAAAAGAGTTATGAGTTCTTAAGCATTGAAGAAGTTTTACTCTCCATGAGACATTTGCATGAGTTTAAAGTATTGCTTAAAGTTTCCTTTAACCTTGAGTAATGAGAATAAGAGAATAGTACATATTTCAAAGCTGAAAGTATAATGATTCATGAGGTTGTGTTACATGTTCCATTTTACATGATTCATGAGCTTCACATTTTATAATTATGCAAGCCATGTGAGTCATTACTTATTACATGCATGATTTGATTAAATAGTATTGATGTTGTTTTATATATATGCATGCACCCCCACATATTCAATACATTCCCAAGTGTTGATCCATATATATGTCTATGTGCTACATTTTCTTATAATGTAGGTTCAGTTGACCAGTCCCTAACTTGTTAGTGATTTATGAGTACCTCTATCTACATTCCTACAGCAGTGAGTCCTCATAGTTTGAGGACCTATATTCAGACATCACGATATTTAAGAGACTATGTGGTTATTTCCAGTTCATTTTAAGTCAGTTGGGGACCTGTCCCAATGGTTGTCTAGTTCATGGTTTAGTAGAGGGTTTGTTGTACTAGTTATCAAATTGTGATTGTGTTGAGAATCCCAGTATTATTGTTAGTTATATTGAGTATTTTCTCCATATCTCCCTTCATATGATATGACTATGCTAGTGTTTATATTATTTCATCTTGAAATGAGTGTTATTATTAAAAACAGGCTCAAAGGGGTAGCTTGTGGGTATTTGTATCCTTAAGAATCGTGTGATGTCCTAGGAGATAATTTTAGGTCGTTACAAACTTGGTATCAGATCCTAAGGTTTTAAAGAAGTCCTAGGGAGTCTGATAAGCGGCGTTGAGTAGAGTTTTGATCATTAGTGTGTAGTGTGCCATATCTACGAGCAAGAGGCTATAAGACATTTTATAAAATGTTGTTTCTTTATTTGGGATTCTATCATGCCTACAGTTGTCTCTCTCATCTAATAATTTGAGCTCTTCTATTTTAGAAAATGCCTCTTTGAAGAGTGAATGCCCACAGGAATGATGATGAGCAACCCCACCTGTTGACCCTTTGAATAAGATGGTGTCTTATTCTTAGTTTCAGGCATCCTTTCAGGCGTTATCCCAAGCAGTCACCGCCAATGTTCAGGCCAATAACCAGGCCATAATTGCTAATCAGAAGATGTAGCCACAGCTAGAATCTGTGATTTCATATGGATTAATCCGCTAGAGTTTTATAGGTCTAAGGCAGGTGAGGACCCACAATTGTACCTTAAGGAGGTAAGAAAAATCATGCCGATGATGCCTATTTTTTAGGAGAAAAGTGTTGAGTTGGCGTCTTACAGGTTGAAGGACATAGCTTATGACTGGGTTGTATTGTGGAGGAAGAGTAGAGGTGATGATGATGCTCCTATGACTTGGCAGGTGTTCCAAGATGCATTCTTTGCCAAGTTCTTTCTACTTAAGATGAGGAAATCAAAGATTGAAGAGTTTATAAACTTGACGCAGGGCTCCATAACTATTAAGGAGTACTTCTTGAAGTTTAACCAGATGTCCAAGTATGCTCATAGTTTGATTTCTTACACCTTGGCTAGTATGATCAAGTTCTAGATCAGTATTTTTGGGTTGGTATTAAAGACGTGGAGAACTATGATGTTGCATAGGGAAATGGATCTGCCTAGGTTGATGACGTATACCCAGTAGATAGAGGAGGATAATATTAGAGAAAGAGATAGAGTGAGGGGTAAAAATAGAGCTAGATCTAAGAAACATAAGTTTAGCCAGCCTAGGTTCCATAGAGAGAACAACCCTTAATTTTGGAGGTGTTCTTCTATGCCAGTGACTTCATCTGCTAGTACTCCCGCACCTAGAAGTAGGAAGGAGCAAGGGGGAAAATCTTTTATGTCTAGGTCGCAGAACAGTATTGGTAATAGGCCTCATTATCCTCCTTGTGCTAAGTATGGCTGGGATCATCCCGATGTGTGTTTCATAGATCTGAGGGGTTGTTTTGGTTATGGCAAGCAGGGCCACAGACTTAGAGATTATCCTCATGTTAGAAAGGGGAACAGAGATGCCCGACCTCAGGCATAGCCTACTAGTGCACAAACTCCTACACCCCGTCCTGCCCCTCCTCAGGGAACTTTATCTAGCACTGCTTGCTGTCAGCACTAGAACATATTCTATGCCTTACCATCCTATTTGGAGTAGGAGGACTCTCCCTATGTTGTTACTGGTATGCTCCGCATCTTTTGTTTTGATGTTTTTGTGTTATTGGACCCTGGGTCAAGTCTCTCCTATGTGACCCCACTTGTGGTTGTGAATTTTAAAATGAGTTTTGAAAAGATTCTTGAGCCTTTCCTAGTCTTCACCCCCCTTAGGGGCACCATTTGTTGCTAAACAAGTGTATAGAGATTGTCCTATTACTGGTCTTCATAAAGTAATACTTGAGAATTTGATAGAGTAAGACTTGGTATATTTTGACCTTATTCTATTTATGGATTGTCTTCATTCTTTTTATGTTTCTATAGACTGTCGTACCTGTGTGGTCAAGTTTCAGTTTTTAGATTAACTAGCTTTTGAGTGGTCTGGGAGTTCAGTATCTCCTAAGACACATTTTATCTTATGTTTTAAAGCCAGAAATCTAATATCCAAGGGTTGCATCTATCACTTAATTAGAGTCAATGAGACTAAGATCGAGGCTCCAACTATTTTGTCAATCAATATTGTTAATGAGTTTGATGATGTATTTTTGGAAGATCTCCCGGGGGTACCTCCTGATAGAGAGATGGAATTTAGGATTGGCCTTCTTCCCAATAATCAGCCTAGAGCTTAAGGAGTTAAAAGAACAATTCAAAGATCTTTTAGACCAAAGGTTTCATAAGGCCCATTATTTCTCCTTAGGGCGTACCTATTTTTTTTGTGTGAAAGAAAGATGGTTCTTTGCGTAAGTGCATTGACTATCGTTAGCTTAACAAGGTCACAATAAAAAATCCAAGAATTGATGACTTGTTTGATCATTTACAAGGTGCAAGTTATTTCCCCAAGATAGACCTTAGATTCGGCTATCATTAACTTAAAGTAACGGAATGTGATATTCCAAAGAGAGCCTTTCGAATCCGCTATGGTCACTTTGAGTTTCTAGTCATGTCTTTTGGGCTAACCAATGCCCCATCAGCTTTTATAAACCTCATGAATTAAGTGTTTAAGAAATATCTTTATATGTTTGTCATTGTTTTCATATATGATATCTTTGTGTACTCCCGTATTTAAAATAACTGTATGAATCATCTTAGAATTGTCTTGCAAACCCTTACCGATCACCATTTGGTAGCAAAATTCAGTAAGTATGATTTTTGGCTAAGTTCTGTAGCCTTTCTAGGTCATATCATTTCACCTGAAGGTATTAGAGTTTATCTCCAAAAGATAGAAGCTGTAAAAAATTGGCCTAGACCTATCTCCCCGTCTGACATTAGGAGTTTCTTGGGTTTAGCTGGCTACTACCACCATTTTGTTGAGGGTTTCTCTTCTATTACGTCTCCCATGACCCGGTTGACCCAAAAGAAAGTCATGTTCTAGTGATAAAATTCCTTTGAGATGAGTTATCTGAAGTTGAAGACTCAACTTACTTTAGCCCCTGTGTTGACTTTTCCTGATCGTACAAATGGTTTTCTGGTGTATTGTGATTCCTTTAGAATTGTTTTTGTTATGTTTTGATGTAAAGAGGTAAGGTTATAGCCTATGCCTCTAGATAGTTAAATCCACATGAGAAGAAATACCTAACCTATGATCTGGTGTTAGCTGCTGTGGTCTTTGCTTTGAAAATTTGGAGACACTATCTTTATGTTGTTTATGTTGATGCGTTTATTGATCATAATAGCCTATAGTATGTATTTATAGAGAGAGAGTTGAATATTAGGCAGAAGAGGTGGTTGAAGTTGTCAAAAGACTATGATAAAAGTGTATTGTATCACCTAGGCAATGCCAACATAGTGGCGGATGCCCTTAGCAGATTATTTGTGGGCAATGTTGCCCATATAGAGGTAGGTAAGAACGGGTTAGCTCATGATATTCATTATTTAGCTAGATTGGGTGTTTGGTTGCTTGATTCAGCTGATGGAAGTACTTTGGTGCAAAGTAGTTCCGATTCCTCTTTATTTTTGGAGGTGAAGAAGAAGTAACATAGATATCCTATCTTTGTCAAACTGAAGGATGGAGTTAAGGACCAAAAGGTAGAGGTTTTCTCCCAATGGGGAGATGGCATGTTGAGATTACAGGATAGATTGCGTGTTTCGTGTGTTGATGATCTGAGGCAGAGAATTATAGCTGAAGCGCATGGCTCACGGTATTCCATTAATCTCGGCACTACCAAGATGTACCTTAACTTGCAGGAAATCTATTGTTGGAATGGTATGAAGAATGATATAGCTGGGTTTGTAGCAAAGTATGCAATATACGAACAGGTTAAAGTAGAGCACCAAAGAACAGGTGGTGTGATACAAGATTTTGGTATACCCACTTAGAAGTGGGAGGTGGTGAATATGGACTTTGTAATTGGGTTGCCTCTTTCGCATCATCATAATGATTCTATTTGGTTTGTTCTGGATAGGGTAAGTAAGTCTGCATATTTCTTGCCTGTGCTTACATCGTATGCAGGTGAGGATTATGGTAGATTGTATATCTAGGAGTTAGTCAGGCTATATTGAGTTCCCTCATCCATTATTTCAGATAGGGGCACTCAATTTGCTTCTTCATTTTAGAGGGCATTTCAGCAGGGTTTTGCTACCCAAGTTCTTTTGAGTTTCGCTTTTTATCTGAAGACAGATGGTCATCCTAAGAGGACCATTTAGACCCTACAAGATATACTAGCGTCATGTACTCTTGATTTCAAAGGTTGTTGGGATGAGAAATTGCCATTAATAGAGTTCTCTTATAATAATAGTTACCATGCGAGCATCGGGATGAGACTATTTGAGGCCATGTATAATAGGAGATGTAGATCACCTATAGGTTGGTTTGAAGTGGGTGAATCTATCGTGATTGGGCCTTATTTAGTGGTTGAAGCTATGGATAAAGTTTAGTTAATTAGAGAGAGGTTTAAGAGAGCTCAGAGTTGTCAAAAGTCATATGCCGATGTGAGGAGAAGAGATCTTGTGTTTGAAGTGGGTGATTTGGTTTACTTGAGGATTTCAACCATGAAAAAGGTGAAAAGGTTTGGTAAAAATGGAAAGCTTAGTCCTCGTTATATTGGCCCGTTTTGAGTCTTGAGCCATGTTGGTAAAGTAGCTTATGAGGTTGAGTTTCCCGCAAAGTTGTCAGCTGTGCATCTTGTTTTTCATGTCTCCTTGCTTAAAAAGCTTATTGGTGGTTCTATTGTAGTAGATCCCTTAGAGAGTGCTGATATTCAAAACAGTCTTGCCTTCGATAAGATTCCTGTTGAGATCTTACATTTTCATATTCTTTGGTTAAGGAACAAAAAAGTTCCAATGGTATAAGTTTTTTGTTGGAACTAGTCTATTGAGGGTGCTACTTGGGAGGAAGAAGCAGACATGCAAGACAAGTACCCGCACCTCTTTTTCACAAGTTCAGATTAATCTGAAGGTATTATTCTTCCTTAGTTCAGCCTTTCTAATCTAAAATTCAACTATATGTATCTATTCTTGCATGAATTCTTGCAATTTTTGAGGTACTCAAGAGTTTAGAGAGATTCAGCTATGTGTACTCTGTATTTACTGTGTTCCTAGTCCAACTAGTGACATTCAAGTATAAATTTTCCCAAGAGGGAGATATTGTAAGACCCCGCGAATTTCTCTTAAAGAATGAACCTTAGGGCATGTGAAGTGAGGCATAATTCTGGCCCTAAAATATTTAGAAGTTACTTCCTAAGTGAGTATCATTTTAACCATATAGAATTTCCCTAATTTTGACTTTTATCAAATGGGAAATTTGATAATCTTTTCGTTGATATATGATTTACCCAAATTCGATACCCAGGTAAGAAGTTATGGCTAATTTCAGTCCTAGTCGTAAAACAATGTCATTTTAGTGCTTGGCGCATCGCAGAGAGGGTCTATTTGACAATTATCAATTTCCAGTGGAACTCCGCGATAGTGGCACGTCATGGAGAACCCCAATTTCCCAATAGTTATTTTCCAGTGGCCTAGCGTGATTGTGACGTGTCGTGCTAAATTTCCAGGATCCAACTAGTAGGACAACGTGATGGCTCCGCATCATGGTGACTCCCATATTCCCATTTGTCAATTTCTAGTGAGATACTACAATAATGGCACGTTTATGGTGGCTCATGAAATCGGGTTCCTAGTTTAATTTTTTAGCTTCGTACAGAAGTTAAAAAGGGCACTTTTGACTTTTTCCAAGCCTCTTAAACCATGTAAACACCAAATCAAGGTCATTTACAAGCATGCTATGAAGTTTTTCTCAAGTTCTTTCTCAACAAATACCCTAAGTATCCAAAACCGCTTCACAGACTCTAAAGAATCCACCATAGATTTTCTAAATTGAGTCAAGATTCAAGGTTCCCAAGTCAAGAGCTTCAAGAACCCTCATTCAAGAGTACGAATAGAGTTCCAAAAGCGAGAGTTAATCCAAAGCTTCTAATTCAAGGTATGTGGGGTTTTGAACAAGGGTAATCCTTTCACAATTTTGCCCAAAGGCATATTTAAACTATAATTTCTCTGCAATTTATGAGATTTTACATGGAATTGAATTGGGGTTTTTCAACCATTGTTATTGGTTGCAAGCTTTTAATGTTTCCCATCAATTGAGAGTCTAATGACATGATTTTTACATGTTTTCTTAAGAAATTGCAGCTTGGTCTATACCTCATGATTTGAATCATTGAGAAGTGAATAGTTGAAATGTTTGAGCTATTGAATTATATAAGTATGTTGAGATTTTGAGACAAATTGCTGAAATTTCTAGACTTCTACATGGGTTATGAATCTATATGCTATCTATTATGCTTTTGATGAGCATTAACTTGAGATTGAATTACGGGTTATTAAACCCTACTTGAGAATTGCAATTTTATGAACTATTGTTATATATGCACCCATGATTTGAGTATTTTGAGATTGTTGAGAAATGTTTTGACTTAATGGTCATTGAGCTTTGAAATCCACTTTCCTACATGTGATTACAGATTCGATTATTATGTTCGTGGTAAACCATGGGATTATTTCTAAAATTGAATTTTTATGAGATGAGCGCAGATAATCTAAAGGGAGTAGTATTTATCACCGAGTGGGTAAGTTACTAAGGTTTCTTACCCTAAAACTACGTACCATCATAGGTTGGGCCTGAGGCCGAGTTTATGATATCATTGGGCCTAAGGCCGAGTTGATATTGGGCCCGATACCGAGTTTATTTAGTGATTATTGGACCTAAGTTATACTCCCTGGAAAGAGTGTGACGCCTCTCCCCGACGTGAGGTCTCCTCCTTAGGAGGACAAAACATTGGACTCTATGTAGCTTGTATGGTTTATGTCGGTTAATAGAAACTCCCTAAACTATTGTATTTTCCATTGAGATAGAATATTTTACCTTAAAACTAAAGCTTTGAGATAAGATATTTTCCTTTAAAACTAAAAGACTTTCCCTTGATATGAGTATTTTTCCCTAAAGGTTGAAATGAGATATTTTCCTAACGTTAATGAAATGCCTTCAAGTATGTTCCAAAGTTATATGATTTTGAATTCCAAGTATTTTAGTTCAAAAGAGTTATGAGTTCTGGATCATTGAAGAAGTTTTACTGTCCATGAGACATATGCATGAGTTGAAAGTATTGCTTAAAGTTTCCTTTATCCTTGAGTAATAAGAATTAGAGAAAAGTACAAATTTCAAAGCTGAAAGTATAATGACTCATGAGATTGTGTTACATGTTCCATTTTACATGATTCATGAGCTTCGTATTTTATACTTATCCAATACATGTGAGTCATTACTTATTACATGCATGATTTGATTAAAGAGTATTGATGTTGTTTTATATCAATGCATGCACCCATACCTACTCAATACATTCCTAAGTACTGATCCACATATACGTCTATGTGCTACATTGTCTTATAATGTAGGTTCAGGTGCTCAGTCCCAACCTCGTCAGTGATTTTTGAGTACCTCTATCTACATTTCTACAGAGGTGAGTCCTCATGGTTTGAGGACCTATATTCCAACATCTCCATATTTTAGATACTATGTGGTTATTTCTAGTTCATTTCGAGTCAATTGGGGACCTATCCCAATGACTCTCTAGTTCATGGTTTAGTAGAGGCTTTGTTAGACTAGTTATCATATTGTTATTGTGTTGAGAATTCCAGTATTATGGTCTTTTAGATCGAGTATTTTCTCTGTATCTCCCTTCATAAGATATGACTAAGCTAGTGTTTGAATTATTTCATCTTGAAATGAGTGCAATTAGTAGAAACGGGCTCAAGGGGTTAGCTTGGCGCTAATTTTCGCCTTAAGCATCGTGTGACCTCTCGGGAGGCGAATTCAGGTCTTTACAAAATACCTCATCAACCCTTAACTATTAGCTTTGATGTCTCCACCTACATTGCTTACGTAGTTCTTAAACCCAAAGATTGCTTGTAGGGATCACACTATCAACTGGTAGGTGAGCCCCTATCTTTGGGTTCACTCGGTGCTGAATCCTACTCCTAATTTAAAGACATCGAACGGAGTATACTAAACTAGACTAAACTGACACTGAGTTTACTGAATATTACTGATTTTTGTAACTGACTGAGTCCTATAACTGACTGAGAGTACTAATGATCATGAGAGGACTGACACTATCCTGTAATCGACACTGTCTCTAGGTAAACAGCTAAATTTTCGAATATTAAATAGCCCTAGGAGTCGATAACATGAAAAGGAAAGCATAGAATGATCTTGAGATACAAAACAACGTACACCTGTCCATAATTCTGTCATAAAGGCATTTCATCAAACACTTATAGGGCATAAGCTTGTACATGATTGGGACCACATAATGACATGTCAAGATTCCACTATCTACTTCACATAGGCATTTTTACAATCACTTGGGGTAGATGGAGTATTTCACATGGTCATGGTCAACACATGTAATAATGAATTCAACATTCAATTTTAAATTCAAGGGTTAAGCATGCGATTCATATAATTCATCACCTAACTATCTTAATTTTATGAAAACTTAGAATTAAAAATGTATTGGATCCTAATTACTATTATTATAATGAATTCATTAAAAAGGGATTCTTAGACTCTATGGGTGAAAGGGACCTATAGATGAACACTTAACATACATTGTGTTATTGTTCATGAAGGTGCTTGAAGAAATTCTTGAGTTTTAACCATGATTCTTCAAGCTAGGGTTTGTTTTCTTGAGAGACAATACTTTGATTTTGGTGAAAATTGAATAATGGTGATGTAACAAGGTTAATTAGGGGCAATTTACGTGTTAAAGCCTGACTTAAATTGTGGAAAATACCCAATTACTCTTGGGAATAATTTAAAATTATTATGGAAAAATTCCCGATTTGGGAACCTGGCACGACGCACAAAAATTATGCCAAGCCACTAGAAAATGACCACTGGGAATGTGGCTAGTGGCGTGAGGCGATGGAATGCGTTGCAATACCAGATAGGACCTGAAAGCTTGGCGCAACGTGGTACAATCGCATTGCTTTACCGAAAATTGACAATTGTAGATTGGGTCCTTGGAGCGATGTACTAATATCGTGGTACCTTACTAAAAATTGACAATTGCAATTTTTGACATACTTCGCGATGCGCTACTGGCCTGAATAATGGTGTTTAACGACTGAAACTTAAAATAGCCATAACTTTTTACCCGGTTATCAGTTTTAGGAAAATTTTATATAGTTGAAAAGTTACTTCAATTTCCTACGTAATTGCAGGCTCAAAGAAGAAAAATACTAAGTATTCCAACAAATTTATATTAGATAACTCATGAACTATGAGCTAAGTTAAGCTTGAGAAACACGGGGTATTACAGGTCCACTCTTTCTTGTGTGACTCAATATGTGGTTGTGTCTTTAGTTTTCAATTCAGAAGCTATCTCAGATCCTTTTTTTCTACCCCGATAGGTGGCTCAGTTATTGCTAAGAGAGTCTATAGGGTGTGTGTGGTAACTGTTGATGGCAAAAATATCTTGGTGTATCTGTTTGAGTTAGATATGATATATTTTGATATGATTCTAGGTATGGATCTCTTACATTATTTTTAAATGTTTGTACTTTATTGGTCCTATAGGGTTATCTTTAAGTTTCTTTGTGAACTGATTATAGAATTGGAAGGTAGTTCCTTAGCTCGTAGTAAGAGGCTTATTTCTTATCTTAGAGATCGGAGGTTAATCTCTAAGGATTATCCTCATCATTTGGTCCGAGTTAAAGATTTAAACCCGGAAGGTTCTTCTTTGTCTTTTGTCCCTATGGTTAATGAGTTTCCAGAGTTCTTTTTGAATAATCTTCCTAGTGTTCCTCCGAATAGGGAAATAGAGTTTGGTATTGATTTAATTCTGAACACTCATCCAATTTCTATTCCTTTATATAGAATGGCTTCGACTGATTTGAGGGAATTTAATGAGTATCTTAAGGATCTTCTGGATAAGGGTTTTATTTGTCTTAGTGTTTCTATGTGGGGTGCACCAGTATTGTTTGTATGCAAGAAGAAAGGTTCTCTTTGGATGTGCATTGACTACAGGCCATTGGACAAGGTGATAGTTAAGAAAAAGCATTCTCTTTCTCGGATAGATGGTTTGTTTTACTAACTATAGGGTGCCAAATTTTTCTCTAAGATAAATCTTCAGATTGGGTACCATCAGCATAAGATTATGGAAGTTGATATCCCTAAGATAGATTTTCATACTTATTATGGGTATTTTGAGTTCTAGGTGATGTCGTTTGAATTGACTAATGCTTCAACAATATTTATGGACTTGACGAATAGGGTGTTCAAGTAGTATTTGGATATTTTTTCCATTATGATTATTGATGACATTCTAGTTTATTTGAAGAGTTAGGTGGATCATGTTAATCCCCTATGTGTGGTGTTGGTGACCTTAATGAAACAATAGTTATATGCCAAGTTCTCTAAGTGTGAGTTCTGGTTGAACGTTGTGACTTTCTTTGGCTATATTAATTTTATTGAAGAGATCATAGTGGATCCACAGAAGGTTGTTGTAGTGAAGAGTGGGCCTAAGCCTATGAATTTATCTAATATCCATAGTTTCTTGGGTTTACCCAGGTATTATAGGCAGTTTGTGGAAAGATTTTCTTCTATGCCCTAAAGATTTTCTAGTTCACCATTCTTTATATTGTGTTCTTTGGAGCTTTAATCTGTGGTATTTGATTGTATACAATGCATGGTGAGTTGATTGTGATGATATATGGAGGATATAAAAGCTTAAAAGAAAGTGGAAACAGCACCATAAGGCTTGGTATGGAACGACAAGTGCAAGGCAAATTTTAAACGTCAACGACGCATTTCCAGAGAGCCCTTGCCATAGAGAGGAGCCACAACCCTTACTTGACCGGACTAATCATTAAATAGATACCCTTAATTGACTGTACTAAGCATTTAATCGCAACCCCTAGTCCATGGGAACAAGGGGCGTGCCGTGCACCACACTCCCACATGGACAAAAGTCCTCCACCTATAAATAGGACACACGAACACTTTGTAAGACACCTTGGATGACTTTGGAGCTTGGAGGGGGGATGGAAAACACTTAAATTAGGGTTCTTATTCTTTTACTTTATTTTTTCATGGATTATATAATTTATTCACTGATTTGGATTTTAATTGTGTCCATTAGCAGCTAAATGCCCCCTTTTTGAGGTTAAAGCCAAGAACATGATTACGATTGCTTTGAATTGATTTTGTTTGGATTTCATAGAATATTTTTCTGTTAATTTATCCTTGTTATAACTATTTTAAGGACTCATGACCCTTATAATATATTAATTATCAACTTTGTGAGCTTGAGATGGGGAATAAGAAGATCAAATATGGGGATAAATAGAGTAAGGTTCTTATTCTTTTATAAAATAAGGGATTTGAAGTAGCATCTAAGATAGAGATATAACTAGAAGCCTTATTTGGTTCACTATGGGATGAAATACAAAAGCGTTTAGCTTAGTTCTCACATCCTCGCTCAACGATGTAGTTATAAGTCTAAGTTAGATATGTGATTAGAGGGTTGAGAGACCATGATCATAATATCAACCCCGTATACTCAATGTATCTACTTGTATAATATAGTGATGATTGATAGTATTGTACGATTTTATATGAGTTACCTTATATCACTTATACTCTATGGGTTGTGTCTTCTTATTGATTTGACTTCATATGCATGTATATATCATTACCTTGAAAGATGTGTTAATGTAATGATAATGCCCTGTTAATTAAGAGAATACAATGAAGTTATGGTGATGCTTGGTAAATCTATAGGATATAATGATGTTATAAGGGTACTGTAATGCTCTGATTCTGGTACTCGGAATGCCACACGGTGCTCATGACTCCAAAGGACGATAAGCTAAACCATGACTTATATCTGTATTTTTATAATGCATAATATATTGTATAAATGCCGAAATAAATGCTAAAAGGCCATAAGGTTTAAAGATTTTATAAAAGCATAACATCTGAAGATATGGTATATCAATACCAATACAACTAAAATAACTATCTGAAAATTCTAGTCCAAAAGCCTCAAAACTGTGTGAATAAGGAGTTGATGGGACATGTCCCCAAGTAACTCCAACTACTAAAATAAATTAATTAGTGAGATAATAAAGTAATGGTCATGTCCTCAAAGGATAAGGACTCACTGCTAACTCTGACTGCTAAGACTGGAATCCTACCGATGCTCTAGAGCTCGTGCTTTTGAACCTATGGTACAAAAAACCACAGTGCAAATGCGTCAGTACATTTGAATGTACTGGTATGCATATGAGGTAGGCTGAATGCAAAGGGTTCACATGCATGAACTATACTAACTGACTGAATAACATGGACATGAGAATACATGCATGAATACATAATAACTATAATCTAGTTCATGATAACATGATTACTAAATATGAGTACTGATAACGTTAGACAATGATAACTATATAACTGAAATAACGAATACTGAGCAATTGTATCTAACAGTATTATTTCTAATGGAACTACCTGAGTTCCATTATTTTCTGAGTTAACTGTATCTAGCAGTCCTGAATTATGTAGAACTATCTAAGTTCTAATATAGAGATTAAATGATAGTATCTGACTATCCTGATCTGTAACTTAAACTGTGTAATGTAGTCATTTAACCAACGTGCCCCAAATAATGTAATATAGCTGAGTTGGGGTCCAATCTGTAACCCTAATTGGAAGGGTGTCAATACTGCGCCACTGGTAAGGACAATCTAGGAGTAACCCTCATATAATAGGTACCACTAGTAAGAATGGTGGGAACCCTCATATAACAAGTTAAGCAACCTCATCAACCCTCATGTAATATGCCATGATGTCTCAGCTTATGCTGCTAGCTACGTAGTTCTTGAATACAAGGATTACTTCTAAGAATCATACCCTCATATAATAGGTGGGTTCCCATCCTTGGGTTTACTCGGTGATAATTTTTACCACCACCTGAATAGACACTAAACCTAATTAACTGAACTGACTGGACAGAGTTAACTAAATTTCCATGGACTAAAAAAATACTATTGAGATTATTGAGTTTTCCTGAGTCGTGAGACTTATTGAATTCTATGAATCATGGATTGACTGAGTGTATCTTGAAAACATTACACTAATTCTAGGCACACAACTAAATTTTTGGGTACAAGTACCCCAGGACTCGATGGGGAGAAACTGATAAACCTGGACTTCCTTGAATACATGACCAACATCAGCAATCCATAATATAATAAGTTGGAGATTTCATGAAGTACAAGTTCTAAAGCACCACAATGGTTATAAATTATCTATAATTCATTGACTAAGACATTTCATCAAACACTAGACATGCATAAACTTGTATGGGAATGTCATATTATCATACTAGTATGGCACTTTTCCTTCACCTAGGCATTTCATCGAACACATGGGGAGCATGCTTTGATTATATAATCATTAACGCATCTATTAATCATGGATACATCAATCAACGTGTAAATTTAAGGGTTTATCATGATTATTATGCAAATCACCACATCATAGGGTCAATCATTGAAATATGTAATTTAAAATATGAATCAAAACATCACAACAGCCTGAATATGAATTTCAATTCAATTTAAATTAACATAAATACACAAATCTTGGATATTGAAAGGAGATTCTTGAGCTTTATTGGTTAAAGGGACCGATAAATCAACATATGACATACCTTGATTATGAGTTTGTTGAAGTTCTTGGACTTGAAGTACTTGGAATCCCTTAGTTTCTTGAAGAAGTATTTAGACCTTGTTCTTAGGTATTATCTTTAAGAGAAAATCCTAATTTTATGTTTTAGATGGATAATGAACTTATGAGCCTTGATCTGATATTATTAAGTATTAAAAAGGGTGGTAAAAAAATAAAAAGCCCTTTTTAAAAGCGACTTAAAATAACTGAACCAAATATGCAACAGTTGGTGCGACGGTCCATCGCTGGATCAATGGTCCATCAATCTTGGTTGTCATACCTAGGCAGAATAGGGGTTCACTACCTCTCCTATGACTGCTTAGGCGAGGGTCCATTGCTAGCTCGACGTCCGTCGGCCTGAGCTGCCGCCCTTAGGTAGAATATGGTCTCACGGCCTCCACTACAATGGCTTGCGCGATGGTCCATCTCTTGCTAAATGGTACATCGGCCCTTACCATTGCACCTTGGTGGTTTTGACTATTTTTTATATTTCGGCAATAACTTTCTACACCGATATCGGATTTTGACTAAATAGGTATCAATGGAAAGCTTATTCAATTTCTCACTCAACAAAAAGTGAAAATTATAACAATACCACACATGTAAAAGTGGATTGATCTTTCAAAGTAATCTTCTAACATTCTTATGATGATTTCAAGTGAGGTAGAAGTACGGGGTATTACAATATCTCCCTGTTGAGAACATTCATCTTCGAATGAGACTAATTGAGATGGGAGAAAGGATAGGCTGAAGTACATACTAAACATAAAAAACTAAAACATGACTTCATGACTGATAACTGAATATATCATACTGAACACGCATATCATATGGTTGTGTAACTGATTCATGAATGCATGACTGAGTGTTCTGAGTAACTAAGTTTCTCACAATGAGAATGCATATCTGATGCATAATTATATGACTGAACTGGTGCGTGAATGCATGACTAAATATTCAATGGCATTTAATATCAAGTTTATAATGGAATTTTGAACATGAAATAGATACCAAGCTTGTAACAGAAATTTGAACATGAAACTGAAAAACTTGAGGAGAACTATTACCTTGAGCTTGAATTGAGTTGGCAGAGAAGAGGCGAGGATACTTTGCATGCATTTCTTCTTCTTCTTTCCAAGTAGCTCCTTTGACATACTGATTTCGACAAAGAACTTTGACTAGAGGGACTTCCTTGTTCCTCAGTCTACGACTCTGATAGTCTAGGATTTTGACTGGAATCTCTTCATAGAAGAGGTTGTTCTGAATATCCATGCTTTGAATAGGGATTAAAATGGTTGGGTTACCTATGCACTTCTTGAGCAAAGAGACATCTTAATACTTGAATGATAGGTATTGTTATATGCAAACACAATCAATGGCAAGTGGTCATCTCAGCTACCTTTGAAATCAATTGCAAATCCCTTTAGCATAATTTCTAATGTCTGAATAGTATTTTCTGCTTGACCATTTATCTGAGGATGAAAGGTGGTACTGAGATGAACTTAAGTACCAATACCCTTTTGGAATGTTTTCCATAAATGAGAGATAAACTAGGTACCTCTGTCTGAGATAATAGATAATGAAACCCCGTGCAATCTAACCAACTCTCTGATGTAGAGTTTGCCATAATCCTCGGCTGAATAAGAGGTATGGACTGGAAGAAAATGATCTGATTTAGTCATCCTGTATACAATAACCCAAACTGAATCATGTTGATGAAGGGTACAAGGTAAACCCGTCAAGAAGTCCATGTTCATTTCTACCCACTTCCAAGTAGTAATACTGAACTCCTACATAGACCTACTAGGCTTCTGATGCTCTATCTTAACCTCTTGACATGTAGGGAACTTAGCCAAAAAAATCTGCTATATCTCTATTCATCCCACTCCACTAATAGATTTCTCGCAAGTTGCGGTACATCTTTATGGCCCCTGGATAAATAGAGTAGTGTGCACCATGCACTTCTGCAAGAATTCGCTGCCTTAAGTTGTCTACACCTAGAACACACAGAAGACCTTGACAACGCAATACACCATCTCCTACTTAGGAGAAAACCTCTACTTTTTTATCCTTGACTGAGTCTTTTAACTTGACAAGGCTGGGATCTATATCTTACTTTTATTTAACCTTGGAAACTAGAGATGATTCTGAACTACGTTGAACCTATATGTCACCCTCTTCTGAATTGGCTAAGTGAATGCCTAGTCTGGAAAGCTGATGGACTTCCTGATCTAGCTTCTTCTTACTGTCCTCAACATGAGCAATACTACTAATAGATAGTCTACCGAGACTATTGACCATACCATTGGCCTTTCTCGGATGATAAAGGACACTCATGTCATCTTCTTTTAAGAGCTCTAACCACCTTCGCTAACGAATATTGAGATCTTTTTGAGAAAAGACGTATTGAAGGCTCTTATGATCCATGAATACATCTACATGAACCCTATATAGATAATGCCTCCAAATCTTTAAGGTAAAAACTATCGAAGATCATGAGTATGATAATTCTTCTCATGGGGTTTAAGTTTCCTAGATTTGTAGGCTATGATCTTACCATGATACATGAGGACAAAACCCACACTAAATCTGGATGTATCACAATACACTAGGAACCAATCTAGACCATCTGAAAGAGCTAAGACTAGAGTTGAGGTGAGCTGAGTCTTCACCTCTTAAAACTCTTCTTGTAAGGATCTAACCACTGAAACTTGACTTTTTTTGAGTCAATCTGGACATAGGGGATGCAATAGAAGAAAATCCATTAAGAAACCATCTTTAATAGCAAGAAAAACCCAACAAACTCCTAATAGCTGATAGAGAGATAGGTCTGGACCAGTTTCGTACTGCTTTGTTCTTTTGAGGATCAACCCTAATGCCATCATCAGAAATGATATAACCAAGGAATGCTACTCACCTTAGCCAAAACTCGCACTTACTAAATTTGGCAAACATCTGATGATCTCTGGGGGTCTGAAGTTCAATTCTGAAATGGTCTGCATGATCCCGCTCACTATGGAAATAGACAATAATATCATCTATGAAAACTATGATAAATATTTCCAAGTACAACTTGAACACCCGATTCAACAAGTCCATGACAGTTGCAGGGGCATTGGTAAGACCAAAGGACATGACTAGGAATTCAAAGTTACCATACTGAGTACTGAAAGCTATTTTCAGAAGGTCATATTCTGTGACTCTGAGCTGATAGTAGCCTGATCTGAAGTCTATCTTATAGAAATAACTGGTACCCTAAAGCTGGTCAAACAAATCATCAATTCTAGGAAGAGGATACTTGTTCTTGACTGTCACTTTATTGAGCTGACGGTAATCAATTCATATTCTAAGATAACTGTCTTTCTTGCGCATGAATAAGACTGGCTCACCCCACATGGACACGATAGGTCTAATGACTCCCTTTTTCTAAGAGATCCTTCAACTACTCTTTCAATTCTCTGAGTTCTGCTGGTTCCATTCTATATGGAGGAATAGATATAGGCTCAATATTTGGACGAAGATCAATGGCAAAGTCTATTCCCCTTTTGGGAGGAATTCTGTGATGATTTTCGGGAAAGACATCTGAATATTCATTCACTATTGGGACTTATTCAAGACAAGGAATTTTGGAACTAGTGTCGTTAACTCTTACAAAATAATTGACAACCTTTAGATATCATTTTCCATACCCGAAGGTAGGAAACAAGCTGACCTCTGAAAGCTAAAGTACTACCCCTCCATCCTAGGACAAGTTTATTTGGAAACTATAATTAGACAACTCTATTTCTACAGTCGACTTTGGCATAGCAGGAAGAAAACCAATTTGTGGTGAGAATGACATTAAAATCAATCATCTCTAATTTGACTAAGTGTGCTAAAGTGATTTTCTAAAACATCAAAATCGAACATTTCCTGTATAACCATCGAGCTATGATAGTTTTACCCACTAGGATAGAGACTGAAAAGGGCTCTTCTAGAATTTTGGGAATGACGTCGAAATCAACTGCTATGTAAGTAGTAACAAAGGACAAAGATTCTCCTGGATCTAGCAAAGCATAAACATGCAAGTGAAAGATATGTAACATACTAGTAACCACATCATGAGAATTTTCCTGATCTTGCGGAGACTGGAGAACATAAAGTCTGTTTGGGCGTTGCCCACTAGTAGCGTTGGACATGGCACCCTGCTGGTTGGGCAACCAAACTGAGATGATGAATGGTTCTGCTGACCCTAAGGACCTGTCTAAGGATAGTCTCTGATTCTGTGGCCTAGCTTGCCACATCTAAAACAAATACCACAGCTAATTCTGCAAATACCCTGATGGTGCTTGCCATAAGTCTGGCAAATAGGATAGGTGCAAGAACTTCTAACACTTCCCTGGGACTTAGAGCCTAGCACTCTATCTCTATCACCATCTCTGAATCTAGGATTTGGAGCAATAGCTAAAGAAGGAGCTGGAACTAATGACTTAGGACAAAACTTAGAACAACTTCCTCCTTCATATTTGGGCTGAGCAATGTTTAAACTACCTATCCTTGCTCTCTTATTCAGTTTGTCCCTCATCTTAATCTTTTGCTCCTCTATTTGCTGAGCATGTGTCATAAGCCTGGCTATGTTCATGTGACTATTAAACATCGTGGACTAACAATGGTTGACCATGCTATCGTTAATCCCAGACACAATCTTACTTATCGTGGACCTGCACTCATTGACAATGCTATCATTCACCGCAGACATAAACTTACTTATTGTGGCCCTGCTGTCTGTAACCACATGAGGGGAATATCTGGAAAATGATTAAACTTAAGAGAATACTCTTTAACTGTCATGTTCCCTTGCCTGAGGTTAATAAATTCTAATACTTCAACTTTTCTAAGTTCTAGGGGAAAGAATCTATCAAAAAAGGCAGTAGAAAACTCCTCCCACTCAATAGGCCCTGCGTCTATTGCTCTCTCTAACTTCCACAGTTTGTACCAAGTGTGAGCAACATACTAAAACTGGTATGCAGCTAGCTTCGCACTCTCACTAGAAGTAACCCCCATGTTATCCGCAACCTTCTGACCCTAGTCAAGGAATTCCTAAGGGTCCTCGTCTAGATTAGACCCGAGAAAGGATGGAGAAGTTATTCGGGTGAAGTCTCAAATCCTGGCTACAGCTGAATTGGCCAGTGGGATGGACAAAACGACAGTTGGTATTTCATTTTGAGCAATAATTGACTAAGAAAGAGTAGTGAATGCAGCTCTAAACTCTGCATGAGAGTTATGTTCGCCCAAAGGTTCTTCGGGCCGAGGCGATGGCTGATTCCCGTTTCTTCTTTTAGGAGGCATGTCCTGTAGAAGAAAGGGAGAAATAGATTAGAATGAGAGATTGACTTGAGATTATGCTCAATGGCATGACATGAGTACTTAAAGAAGGGAAATTGTTCCTAAAACATCTTATAGCCTCCTGCACATAAATGTGGCATACAATATACCCATGTATAAGACTCTACTCGATGTGGTTTTCATTCTTCCTAGGATACTATTTAACCTTAGGCTCTGATACCAAGTTCATAATTCCCCAAGTCTAGTACCTAGAATGCCACACAGTGCTCATGACCCTGAAGGACCATAAGTTAACCCATAACTGATATCTATACCTGTACACTGCATAATATACTGTATAAATGGAGAAATAAAGTCTAAAAGGACATAAGGTTCAACGATCTGATAAAAAAATTACATTTGAAGATATGACATATCAATACTAAAAAAACTGAAATAACTGTCTGAACATGCTAGTAGAAAAGCCTCTAAACTATCCTAATAAGGAGTTGATGGGACATATCCCCAACTAACTCAAACTACTGAAATAAATTAATTAATGAGATAATAAAGGAATGGTCACAGTACTAACTCTGACTGTTGAGACTGGAATGCTACCGATGCTCTAGTGCTCGTGCTTCTAAACCTATAGTATAAAACACCATAGCACAAATGCTCCAGTACATGTAAATGTACTGGTATCCATGTAAGGTAGGGAGAATGCAAAGGGTTCACATGCATGAACAATACTAATTGACTGTATGTATGAATACATAATAACTATAACTGAGTTTTTGATAACATGATTACTAAATCTGAGTACTTATAAAATGAGATACTGATAACTATATAACTGAAAAAACTAATACTGACTGATTGTATCTGACAATACTGTTTCTAATGTAACTAGCTGACTTCTATTTTTTTTGAGTTAACTGTATCTAGCAGTCTTGAATTTTGTAGAACTATCTGAGTTCTATTACAGAGATTAAATGATAGTATCTGACAGTCCTGATCTATAACTGAAATTATGGGAAGTATTCATATAACCGACATGCACCAAATACTGCAATATAGCTGAGTTGAGGTCCAATCTGTAACCCCAATCGGAAGGGTGTCAATATCGCACCACTGGTAAGGACAATCTTTGAGTAACCCTCATATAATCGGTAACACTAGTAAGAATGGTGGGAACACTCATATAACAGGTTAAGCCATATCATCTACCCTCATGTAACAGGCTATGATGTCTCAACCTACGCTGGCAATGTAGTTCTAGAATGAAAGGATTACTTCTAAGAATCACACCGTCATATAACAGATGGGTTACCATCATTGGGTTCACTCAGTGCTAATTTCTACTCCCATCTGAATAGACACTGAACAAGATTAACTGAACTGACTGGACTGATTTAACTGAATTTTCATGGACTGACGGAATACTACCGAGATTACTGAATTCTATAAATCATGGCTTGACTGAGAGTATCTTGAAAACATGATACTAATTCTAGGCATACAGCTAAATTTTTGGGTACAAGTACCCTAGGACTCGATGGAAAGAAACTGACAAAGCATTACTTTCTTGAATACATGACCAACATCAACAATCCATAATATAATAAGTTGGAGATTTCATGAAGTACAAGTTCTAAAGCACCATAATGGCTACACATATATCTATAATTAATTGAATAAACATTTCATCAAACACTGGACATGCATAAACTTGGTACATTAATGGGGATTTCATATTATCATACTAGTATGGCACTTTTTCTTAGGATAGGCATTTAATCGAAATATGGGGAGCATACTTTGGTTATACAATCATCAATACATCTAGTAATCATTAAAACATTAATCAACGAGTAAATTGAAGACTTTATCATGATTATTATGAATATCACCACATCCTAGGGTCAATCACTAGAATATGTAATTTAAAACACGAATCAAAACCCCACGACATTATGAACATGAATTTCAAATCAATTTAAATCATGAACATTCATAAATACCCAAATCTTGGATTATAAAAAGAGATTCTTGATCTTTATGGGTGAAAAGGGACCCATGAATCAACACATGACATGCCTTGATTGTGAGTTTCTTGAAGTTCTTGGACTTAAAGAACCTGGAATCGCTTAGTTTCTTGACGAAGGTTTTGGATCTTTTTCTTGGAGATTGCCTTTGAGATAAAATGCTAATTTGATGTTCTAGATGGATAATGAACTTATGAGCCTTGATCTGATATTAACCGAAGTCAACTGAACATAGCTTGATAGTGGATATTGTGAAAACATGACACTGGCTTAAGGCACAAAGCTAAATTATCGGGTACAATTACCCCAATAACTCGATAGTATGAAACTGACAAGACTTGACACTTCTTAATCAGATGATCAATATCAACAATTTATAACACAATAAGTCAGGGATTTCATGAATTACATGGTTATCATAATCTTGTACATGGAAGGAATGCATATAATAAATGTCATAATTCCACATTCTAGCATCATGAGCATTTCAACAAACATCTACATTGCACATCAATAACATGGGAGTAATTTAAACATAAGGGTAAAAGATGAATCTATCACTTAAGTCACAATTGAGCTATATTACATAATTTCTAGTGTTCTAGGCATATTAAAAAACACCTTACATGAACCACTTAGGGCATAGGTATAACTATTAATTAACAACTCACAAACCACTCAATTCATGGATTTAAACTCATATACTAATGTAATTACATAAAACACATTGAGATTCCAACTTGGGAACTATACAACAACGATAACATAAACATAATCAACCCACAACTTTAATATTCATAATACATGATTTAAAACTTGATTCTTGGGCTTCATGGACGAAAGGAATCCATGAATAAACACTATGCATACCTTGATTGTAAGTTTCTTGAAGTTCTTGGAGATATTCTTGGAATTGGCTTTTATTTCTTGAAAGCTAGAGTTTTGTTTCTTGGGAAAGAATGTTCTTGATTTGGGGGAAAAGTGAGTAAATAATTATTTGAAACATTTTTAGGGATTAAATCCCACAGCTGAATGTGTTAAAGCCTTGGGAAAAGACCAATTTATCCATGGATGAAATAATTATTTTTCATCAAAATTTCCTAATTTGGCAGGCTGGCGTGACGCTGCGCTATCGTGTTGTGTCTCTAAAATTTTACAACTGGGAAATTAGGAGATGGCGAGATACGGAGCTATCGCATTGCAACTTTTTTTGCAACTTAGAAGTTTTGCTGGATGCAGAGACATTGCTAAGATTCACTGTAAAAAAACAATTAGGATATAAGAGCCCTCTGCGATACGGTGCAATCGCGAAGTCTTACTGGAAACTGACAAACGTCATTTTTACTTATGGTGTCTTACCCAGTTATCGGATTTAGTAAAATTTAGTATCGATGGAAAGCTTAGTCAATTTACCATTCAACAAAGAGTGAAAATCTTCAAAATTCCACATATATAAAATTGTATTCATCTTTAAAGCATGTCTTTGACATCTTCAAGATGAATTTAAGCTAGGTGGAATTATAAATCACGTTGAGCATAGATAAAACATCGGTTCCTCCACTTCTAACACTGGACAGTGTGAAGTTGACCACACAAGGGTAGAATGGTGCCGATTGGGCCCCACTTGACTGAGATTGGGCACCCTATTCCATAGGAGCATCACTATCTTGAAAATGTCTTTCTCCACATAGCTTAGTGTAGGGAGCAATAGCCGTCGAATAGGAGTTAGGACTTCCCCAGCTCTTCTTCTTAGTCCATTTTCCACTCATCTATTGGCTCCTACTTTATTTTGAATACCAGAATTTCTTACTCTGCCTCTCACTAATTCCAGCCTACTTCTTTTTCCCCTTTTCAACCTGCTGCATATACACAAGAAATCTAGAGATGTCCATGTCCTTAAAGAACAAGGCAGCCTTACTCTGAAGAATCAATTCATGAGACAATCTCGAAATAAACTTTCTCAGCCAAGAGCTCCTATTAGATTCCAGTTCTAGAGCATACCGGGACAACTCATGGAACTTTAAAGAATAGACCTTGAATATTATTCATTTTTACTTCAAGTTGACAAATTCCCCTGCTTTTGCCTCCCTGAACTCATGAGGAAAGAAGATATCCAGAAATAGACTAGAGAAATCATCCCATAAGGCAGAACCAACATCCTTACCTCTCGACTGTTCCCTCTCTCCATACAAGTACTACACAATATCTTCCAATTCGCAAGCTGTAAACTCTACGCCTTGAACATTCAAAGCATGCATAACCCAAAAACCTTATTTATCTCATCAATGAAGCATTGAAGATCCTCCTTAACATTTACACCAGTAAACATTAGAGGATGCAACATCATAAATTAGCCCACTTTAGCAGCCTCAGATGAACCCATAGTAGCAAAACCCAACTATTGTGACTGAGACATCACCAATTGAGTCAATAGGGTAATAGAGTGATGGAAATCAACATTTCTAAGCTCCTTAAAAGGTAACAAACAATTAGTGTCCTCCTAAGGAGTGTGATCAGTGGGGACATCCAGGACCCCATGAGGACAGTCGGATGCAGCAACCCTTGACCGAGTCTAGACCACAGAAATTGGATGAGCTCCGTCTATATTTTCCATAGACAGGATGGAAGAGTTTGTATGAACATCAGATCTTCATTGAGGCATGATCTGAAAGATGAGCCAACAAAAAATAAAATAATTCGAGACCTTAGACTCTATCGCTCAAAATTAAGACAATAATAAAGAAAAACATTCCTAAATTTCTCATAGCCTAGCTCATATAAGTGGGGTGCACTACACATCCATAAAAGAGACTCTACTTAACATTGCTTTCTCAGACACCTAATGACACCAAACTTAATCACTAAAACCCACTTTTTCATAACCTAAACAAGGACCTAGACATGAATGGCATCCCAAGTACCACGTGGATCATAGATCGCCCTTTCATTCAATCAATCCAACACAACATGCCTCAGAGTTGGATGATTTTTCAACATATAACAAGATACAAGTTTAATTATATAAATACATCAAAGTATAACCATAATCAATACCATTGTTTATTGGCATCAATGCCAATACCAATACCAATTCATATACTACTACTGATACGGCCCACACCAAAAGTTGTTTGATAAAGCCTCTAATCAAATCCAAAAAGTATCCGATTGGGATATTCTGATAAATAAAATATAAAGACTATGAATCAAATACTTCAAATGTATGGAAGCTCACAACTTCAATGTAACCTTAAGATCAAACTTGAACACCCGATCACTATGCAAGAAAGGTAGAAGAATCTCCAATCCCTATATCGCATGGGGATACAACATTCAGAGATAGTTTGTTATTGGAGAGCTAGTATGTAACTAAGGGATAGAGAAAAAAAGTAATGCCATCATTCAAAACCAAGTCAAATAATCATACGCAATAACATGTAAATATATATATATATATATATATGGTATTGGGATAGGGAACAAATCTTAACATAAACTGGGCTATGTAGCATAACCGTCATATAACAAGGCACGACAAATATGGGTATAACACTCCACTATATGGAAGGCCCTTGTGCGTGTAGTCACACAAACCCCAATATCCACAATAGTATATGCCATTTTGGGAGACAAGAACCTCCTAAAAAAATCAAGGTGACTTAAACACCAAAGTATCCAATATGGTTGAATTGAACCTCTCATTGATATATTTATTTGGGGGAATCAAAAATCCCAATCACATAAACACCTACACGAGCTAGCACAATTTTAAGTGTTGGTCCTCCCGACTCTACTTTTATAGCCTAGCTATATATCCCGCTTTAAGGCCTAATTAAAACATTCTTTACACGTATGTATAACTAATAATCCAGTTATATACCAAATACATCCCGTAGGTATTGTCACATAAACCCACTTGAAAGCGTACAACATACCATAACCATTACTAGTAATATTTAGGACTCAAACCCATTATCTAAGAAAAACGACAATTTAATTCAATATTAAGGTACTCAAACCAATTTAGTCGATTAATCTACCAAGGTTATGATTTAAATCAATTTATGGTTATCGAGAACTTCATAAACCATTTACCAATGATCAACATTCAAAAGCCGATACCATAAGTTAGAAAATAATTCATATATAACAAGGTGCATCTCATTGACATTTTCACAAATAGGTTGTAGGAATACCATAACTAAACTGTTATTCAAGCCAAAAAACCTTTGAGTTAGGGTTAACCTTGTCCCCTTAATTTAAATCACAATTTCCAAGAACCCATATGTGAAAAACCATTTGCAAAACACTTATAATCATAAATTAATACATGAGAAACCATTACTGAACATTATGCACTCAAACCCTCAACCATGTCATTAAAAACCACAATTAATGAACCATGAACAATATTTAAA
Source organism: Capsicum annuum (assembly GCF_002878395.1). NCBI lineage: Eukaryota > Viridiplantae > Streptophyta > Magnoliopsida > Solanales > Solanaceae > Capsicum > Capsicum annuum. Next base: position 108,529,045 of record NC_061121.1, on the reverse strand, counting down.
ACACATGATTTTTGTAAACTAACAACAAAGGAAGATTCACATGTATGAGTTCAGAAGAGTCACAGAGAGGTTTCGATCCTTCAGCCCAATCTTCTTTAGAGGTTTTTAGAGAGTGTTTTGATCTTCTAGTGTGTAGAATAATGTACAAAATGGTGTTATAAGACGTGGGATATTAAGGGCTTGGGAAAAAAATGTCCAAAATACCCTTAGCTTAAAAGTTGTACGAAGAATGTAGGAGGGTAAAGTTGGACCCCTCAACTCATATCCACATCATACGTCTGGTACCCACATCACATAACATTATCAAAAAGTTGGACACCACATTCCGTCCAACATATTACTGCTTAGCCTAAAACATATTGCTGCTTAGCCTAACTCATACCATCACCATATGACTAGTACCCTTCAAATCGTACCCCAAGCAAAACATCAAAGGCTAGACACCGAAAAACATACAGTTGGGGACTATACCTTTTGTATCATGAACATACGACTTGTATTAAGTCTTCTCATACCTTAAATAAAATTTGTCCAATATCATACAGGCCAAAAAATGACTTGGTTCCCAATCCCGTATGCACACCATATGACTAGTACGGAGTGAGTCGTATAATGATCAAAATGCTTAAAACTTGAGAAATTTGTGAAGGCCAATGTTTTGGGTGTTTCACTATAGCATTATAAAAGTGTAGAAAGGGTCAGAATCTCTCATAGACAGAATAATTAATAGTGTCAAATCATAGACAAAAAATTGTCCTAGCTATATCGTTTAAAACATCTTTATTAACCTCATTTACATATAAGTTACATTAAAACAGACATTTATTATTGTGAAGAAATCCATTTTTAAGGTAGAAATTGGAATTTAACCCTTAGTTAGTGACAATAATAATAATATTATAATCTAATCAAAATCGTATCCATCATCAATGAAATGACCATGAATGTACCAAATCTATGCATGTCATCACCAATATACATACAATGGAACCATAAGCATTAATATATAAATAAAATACAATCACATCATTTAAAAGGATAGACACTTATTGGATGGTCAACTCATATCATAACATGACCTTAGGCCTAATAATGTGTTCGAAAAAATTATAAAACATAATGTAACATTTGTCCCAAATGCATATCCAGAACCTATTTCAAAATCATATTTATAAATCATCTCTTTTTAAATAAGCCATAGTGTAGTTAAGTGGCATAACATCTCTATAAGACATAAGGCATATCTATAATTATCTTACATATAGGAGGCATCTCACATCTAGAAGGCATATTGCATTATTAAAGCATAACTCATAACTACGAGGAATATTATCTCTATAGACCAATTATCATATTTAAGAGGAAATAACATCTCTAAAGGCCCAATATCATATATACGGGGAATATCATCTCTAAAAGCCATTAATCATAATCAGTAAATGTCAACACAATTTACCAAGCCACGAAGTAAACGTATTCTAAAGGTTCAATAATATCAACTAGACCTAACATCCGCAATTAAGTCAACAGGGGATAACATAAGTCATGGCCTAAGGTGAGCTGGAAGAGCCGACTTCTAATCCATAATTTCAATATTCAGGATATTTATACTAAAAACTAAGCTATTGTATCTAGTTAAACTCCTAGATATTAAGTAAATCATAACCAATATTAAGATAAGAGCTTCATCTAGAAACATGGGCATTTAAGTCAGCTCTACCCAAATTACATTAGCAAGATCATTAGACAAGGCCAACTAAGTTAATCATACTAACCTTGATTAAAAAACTCAAAACACATCCCAAACCTAGCATCATGGGTTTCACCTAGCATCATGCTATAAGGTAATAAGCATTTCACTTTATGGGTTCAAAAAACCTCATGTAATCCTAAAAAATTAATAACCAAACCTAAGTCATACTATGCATAATCAATCTTAACATTCACATTCCCATGCAATATATATTGCATATTAAATTATAAAGAAGAGTAGACAAAAGCCTACCTTAATGTTGAACCACAAATCCTTACATCATTCACTAAATATTCATCTTCACTTAATTCCCCCAAAATGCAATCACATTATCAAAACCATAATCTATGCATCAATATGAGGACAATGATACCCTTATTGCACTATGGTGCTTTGAGACCCAAAACAACACTAAAACCCCTAAGTGGGTCATACTTATTAAAATCATATTTTTGAGGTCAACCCAATATGATATCAAGAATATGGAATCAAAACCCTTAAAATGGGTAAAAACAGAGAAAATTTTGGGCTAAAATCAAGCCCTAAGTAGTTTGGGGCTTTGGGTAAAAACTAAGAAAATCCACAAAGAAATTGATGAAATTTTTTTTTAATTCGGATGATAATAATGATAATAAATGTTTACCAAGATTTGAGGTCACCTATAAGACTGTATTTTGATTTATCACACCTTTTTGGGGTTCTTGGCTCTCTAGGATGAAGAGAAAATGAACAAAATACGGCCAAAAGGTAATTTTATACCGATACCAGGAACCGAGATACTGTTATCAGACTACTTCAACTGTAATCACAATTGTGTGATCACTATTTCCCGCTTACGATTTCCATAGTGTGATTATGATGGTCCTTGTACGATTGCTATGCACCAGCACCGAGAAACATGGGAAGATTTTCCAAGTTTCTAACAATGCCACGGGTTCATTTGGAATCCAATTTTGATAAATGGACTATTTAAACATACAAAATTAAACATTCCAGATGCAATGGAAAAGTTAGATTTTACATCCAAGGTTGTTTCAACGTAATGTGGATCCCACATCTATATTTCTTATTTCTAAATTTTTGACCACTAGGTCTAAATGAGCTCTGGTGCATTGGGCCCAAACCAAAAGTCTACCTTGCCTAAAATTAATATTAAAAAGCTCGTAGCACAATCAAATTTTACATCTAAGATTTTCTTGTTGATGTTTTCTCCCGATGCCCTTTTGAAACCAATGAAGACTTCTAAATCGAGAATTAGTTCTAAAAACCAAACAAACTCACCGCTAACCAAACCATCATTACCAGTTAGTGATAAATAACTTAGAGTTCCTATGGAAAATACCTAATGGTGAAAATAATCAAAAATATGTAAAATTATCTAAAGGCTCATATAGTTCAGGTTTCGAGTCTTCTGAACTTATTTTGGCCTTTTGGCAGATTATGTAAAAAATAAAACTATAGTTGTTGGCTCCACATTAAGTTGAGACAATCTTTAATGAATGTTTTAATGGTTCCATAACTTCTAAAATGTTGAATATTTTAGGGTAGCATAGATTTTTAGCATCATGGGGTCCAAATGAATCCTAAACCCCATATTGAAATCCATTCTGGACTTAGAAAATATAGTGCACCTAGTTGCTGGTGAAACCTATATCTTAAAGGGTAAAATGCTTTTCCACCATGTATTTTATTCTTTTTTATCTATAATCATGATCCCGAAGAATAAATTGGGATTTCAATATGCAATTTATTTTACATATAGCGATCGTGATACCTAATCACGATCGCGATATTAGAAAAATTGGTATGGGTTTAAATATTCATTTTTAGCTCATTTTGGACATTCTTTACCCATTCTCTTGAGACTTAAACCTTAAATAATGAGATAGCTTGAAACTGTAGCTTGTGGGTGAGTTGGGGAGCTTGGTTAATGATTATTCCTTGATTTTTGTTCAAATTCATCGTACGATTCCTTTAATTTCTTGATAAATTATTAAAAATTAGGGCATTGAATTCCTAAAATTTAAGGGATTATTTGATATCAAATTTGCGTTCAACTCTTGAGCACATATCCTTATCTTTTGAGGGACCTCATGACGGGTTTAATATTGGACTCCATTTGCGGGATGTACGGGCCCATTGTTGACAAAAAATTTAACCGGACCCTTAATATAGCAATAGGGTCTCATTTAACTCATAATTACATGTATATTTTGATTTTGATAACCTATTATTATTCGGGATCATGGAGTGAAGATGAATAATTTGGGCACAATTTAAGGATTTGCGGTTTGAAATTATGGTAGGATTCTCTCTACTCTACTTCACATGATGATGTGTTTTATTATATATTGATTGTGAATGAGCATGTTATGATTGATTATGTGTATAAAAATGTGACGTAATGTTTATTATTGACGCTTGGGGATTAGATGAGGGTTTTGACCTATAAGGTACAATACTAATTATGCTCCTAGCATCCTTTTTACTTTTTTATAGATTGGTGAAATACTTGTTATTCTCTTAGGATCATTTATTAGTGGATATTTTGATGACCATATAGGTTATTTCCTTGATTTGCATACATTTCTAGAATTTTGAGCATTTCCACAATGGCTACAGGTAATTTATGACATGTTGGAACTTTCAGTTCGGTGATGAAACAACATGTTTAGATTTTAGGCTCATTTCCTTATTTTTGACATTTTTTTGTTTAAGATTTTTTCTACGACCAAACTCCTAGTAGATGACCTGATGGGAATTTCAATAGTTCCATAAACTCTGGAATGTTAATTTTAGGCTAGGATACCCATAGGTTAGGTCCTGAGGCTTTCAGACTTGTTTTGGGTTGATTGTGTGAAAAATAGAACTATATGTATGGGCTCAACACATAAGAAAACAATCTATGTTTAAAGTTTTAAGGGTTCCATTGCGTCCAAAATGTTTAGTTTAGTATGGTAGGATAACTTGTTTGTGCGCATGGGGTTCCAAACGAATCTCGATCCTTCAAACAAAGTCCTTTTCAAACTCTGAAAATCTGGTGCACTAGGTTACTAATGCAACATGGATTATAAAGGGTAAATTATAATTGCAATAGGTGATTTATATTTGCGGATCATGATCGCTATACCCAATCGCGATTGTGATTTCTGAAAACCTAGTATGAGTATAAGTAGTTCCTTTTAGCCTATTTTTTTTGTCTTTATTCAGCTATTCTCTAGATAATAAACCCTAAATAGTCAGATAGCTTGAAAGTGAAGCTTATGAGTGAGCCAGGGAGCTTGGATAACCATTATTTTACGATTTACCTTGAATTTATAGTATGATTCCTTTGATATCTTAATGAATTCTTATTAATTATGGCTTGAATTCCTAAAATTTAAGGGTTGATTTGAGACTCGATTTGTGCTCCATTTTTTCCCAACTTTTGGGCACAAATTTCTTGTCCTTCAAGGGACATCACGACAATTTCAATTTTCGATTTCATTTGTGGGCCCTATAGGCTTGTTCTTGACCCAAAATTTGACTTGACCCTTAATAGAGCAATATGGGTCTCATTTTATTCTTAAATAAACTTATATTATTTTTTTGATAGAGAAACAACATTTTGGGATCATGGATTATAGACGACTAATTTGAGCACAGATTACAGTTCGGAATCAAGGTAGGCTTTTGTCTACTCTACTTCACATGATAATGTGTTTTATATACTAAATATAAATGAGAATGTTAATATTTATTATGGATAAACCACCATGAATTAGTCTTTATTAATTTTAGTTTGGAGATTAGATAAGGTTTTGGCCCGTAAGTTGAAGTACTTGTTATGCTCCTAGGATCCTTTTTTACTTCTTCATAGATTAGGCTATTCATCAATCTTGAAATAATATTCTAGGTGGAGTTGACTTAATTGCTTATGTCCAAGGTAGAATTCTTATCTTTGGATTTACTATGCATTATTATCATCTAGACATTAACATAGATACCTTAGCCTAGTTCAGGGTATAAATGACCTAAATATGAATTTTGAGGATGAAAGACCCCATAAAATTGTATGCTTGATTCATTCCTTTAAATCTTGTTAAGGGGTGCCTGATTTAGAATAATTTAGCTAAGTATGCATGCTTAGAGTTATTTTAGCCTACATAGTTGGCGATCTTATTTTGCGACCCTTACTACCATTAAATATCGATCTTTAAGTTGCTTCATGATTAGGAATGTTAGTACGTGTTGTCAGACTAGTTTTAGATTTTTTAGACATCGTTTAAGGCACGTTTGGGAGTCCAAACCAGTGTATCGACATGATAACAACACAACACGTTGCCTATTCCGTCAGCTCCCAGTGCAATTTCTAGTGAATCAACGTGAACTCAATGAGTTGCGTTGGCCATAGCGTTGACCCCATCAACGCAATGCATCGATCTGCGCATCACTGAGTCTATTTCAGTCATTAAGATTCCGCATCCTTATGGGTGTTTAGGTCTTTTACCACGATTATTCATCCCCAAAAACACGAAATTCAGCTCCCCTTAAGAAAATTACACCCATTCTCTCTTAAATTACTCAAGAATAAACCCTAGGGCTTTCAATTCAAGATTCAAATCTCTAGAATTTCACCATCAATCTTCTAGAATTAAAGCATTAAGGTATGTAAAGTGTTCATCCAAGGGTTCATTCAACCCTTGGAGTCTAAGCAACTCTTTTAAAACTTCAAGTTGATTGATTTGATAATTTTCATAATTGAATTTGATTTTGTTAATGACTATGATGTTTTTTGGGGTGAGAATCCATAAATAATTTACAAGTTCATGTGCAATAAATGGCATGTGTGTGTTGTTATATGGTTTCATGTTTAAAAAAACTCCTTTGAATTGAGAGTTAAGTTTATTATTATGATGCTTGCATGATATATTATAGTCATGTGCATAAATAATGTTCTTCAAGTGATTGATGAATTGTTCATATGGGTTGAGTAGTGTAACCATATCATGCTAGCATGTATATAAGTTCATCTCATGCAAGTGTTTGTCAAAAGGCCTCAATGAATGACTTATGATCAAGAAATTTTTATCATATTACATGATTGTGCTATGTCTTACAATTTATTTTATCGAGTCCTGGGGGTATTCATTACCCAAAAATATAGTTGTTTCCCTAGATCTATAGTAGTTATAGAACAGTCTTAGTAGTGTCATGAACAGTAATCAGTAATCAATCGCAGTCTTAATTCATTATTAAGTTTAGAACTAAGTGATCTCAGTCAATTAACAGAACTCAATAGTATTCCATCAGTTAGAGAAACCCAGTGAACTCAATTAAGTTCAGTCAGACAATACGATCAGTTATAGCTAAATCAAATATAGTACAGTCTAAGAACCAGTTTAGTGTATATTTAGTTAGGAGTAGCATTCAGCACCGAGCGAGAGTAGGGATGGTGGCTTTCCTATCATGTTGGCAGAGTTATTAATAGCAATCCCTGTACTATAGAACTATGTAGCCAGTCAAAATGAGGGGTCACCCATTAGACTACGCTTGACTACCACCCGTGGGTTATATCTTAGATTAAGCTTGGCTCTGCCCAAGTATAACCTGTTAGTTAGGCTTGGCATCCTGGTCTTTCTAACATTAGTACCCATGGAACAATATTAGCATCTTTCCAATTGGGGTCACTGGTCGGACCCCATCAATTTAGATTAGGGGCATGTTAGTTAAATGATCAACTCTCACAGTTTAAGTTTCAGTCTCAGTATAGAAATCAATTAGTTCAATAGAATCAGGACTGTCAGATATAGTCACTCAAATGAGTAAAAATTTCAGATTAGTTCTATAGAATTAAGACTATGAGATAAAGTCACTCAGTCATCAGCTGTACACTATCAGTAACCCAGATGTTCGTGAATCAGTAATCTAGAACTCAGTATCCATTGGTATTGTAACCTCATATACAGTTTATGTATTGATGCATGTACTCTCATTCAGTTATGTTCATCTACTGTAATACCCCATATGTTTCTAAGCTAAGAGACGAACCATTTTTCCTACATTTGAAACCTCCTATCCTGTGAGTAGAATTTTAGTGCATGACTTACAATGAGTATTCTAGTGATAATATAGCTTATGATACATAAAGCATGTTCATATGAGTCACTTAAGGTAATACAAGCTAAGAGTTTTTGAATCCATTAAGTTTTAGTGTTTGATTTTGCAAGGGTCATCTTTGAATGAGTATAACTTGATGTTAATGTGTTATTTATTAATATTTCTACCCACCAAATGGTATATAGCTTTCCAACGACACCAATTTTCCCTTAATCCAATACCCGAGGGAAAAGTTATGCCCATTTTCATGAGAGATAGTAAGGATAGGCGATTGGTTAGATGCCGCCCAACCAAATTTAGGAGATTGGTTACACGACACCTAAGTCAGTTCCAATGCCAAAAACACTCCATTTTCAATTATTTTGAGGGTAATTAAGTCCTTTAACACTCCTTACATCTCCTTAAACTTAACACTACGAAATATATAGCTTCTAAACACATTAAAACCCTATTAACATCTCAAAGCTCATCATCCAAGAGCACTAAAAGAGAAAAACAACTAGGGTTGTATAATAAAGCTTGAAGATCTAATTTCAAGGAAATTCCTCCATCAATCATCAACAACCTCCCTTCCAAGGTATGCATAGTGTTCATCCACGGATTCCTTTCGTCCGTGGAGTTCAAGAATCAATCTTTAAAATACCCATGTTGATGCTTGTTTGTTTTGCTATATAATAGTATCGTGACTTTATATCTCATGAAAGTTAGGTTGGTAGATGAAAAACATGATCTTTAGATGGATTGATAGAATGCAAATATAAAATCTACCTATGCCTTAAAGAATGCATGCAAGGTGTTCGATAAAATGCCTAGTATGTTAGAACTTCATATTTACATGATTTCATGATATCAAATTAACAAGTTCATGTTAGTAATACACTCCAATATGAATTTCCATGCAAATTATGTGTTGTTATTGTTATGGTATAAAGCATGTATGATAATGGAGATATAAATTATGTACACAAAATATATCCATCCTTTCCCTACCATGTTTGAGATGTTGAATAAATACATGAAGTATAATATCCCCAAATCATTACAATAA